>NC_060277.1:9370327-9620903 GCF_021613505.1 Equus quagga
AGATTCCACACATAAGTGAGATCATACAGTGTTTGTTTTTCTCTGTCAGACTTATTTCGCTTAGCATGATGCCTTCAATGTCCATCCATGTTGTCACTAATGGCAGGATTTCCTCTTTTATGGCTGGATAATATTCCACTGTATATGTATATATCTTTTCTTTATCCGCTCATCTGTCAACACTTAGATTGCTTCCATGTCTTGGCTAATGTAAATAATGCTGCAATGAACATAAGGATGCAAATATCTCTTTGAGATAGTGGTTTCATTTCCTTTGGATATATACTCAGGAATGGAATTGCTGGATGATATGGTAGTTTGATTTTTACCTTCTTGAAGAATCTTCATAGTGTTTTCCATAGTGGCTGAAGAAATTTACTTTCCCACCAACAGTGCACAAGGGTTTCCTTTTCCCTACATCCTTGCCAAAGCTTATTACCTCTTGTCTTTTTAATAGTAGCTATTCTAACAGGTGTGAGATGAAATCTCATTGTGGTTTTAATTTGCATTTCCCTGATGATTAGTGATGTTAAGCACATTTTCTTATACTTGTTAGCCATTCGTATGTCTTGTTTGGAAAAATATCTATTCAGTTCCTCTGCCCATATTTTAATTGGATTGTTCAGCTTGTTTGCTATTGAGTTGTAGTAGTTCTTTATACATTTTTCAGGTTAGCTACTTATCAGATATATGATTTGCAAATATCTCCTCTCATTCTGTATGTTGCCTATTCATTTTGTTCATGATTTCCTTTCTGTGCAGAAGCTTTTTACTTTGATATAGTCATACTTGTTTATTTTTGCTTTTGTTGCCTTTGCTCTTGGTGCTAAATCCAAAAAAGTCAGTGCCAAGACTAATGTCAAGGAGCTAAGCTACTTTATTTATACCTTGTAATTATTTTCCCCTCACATAGATTGTTCTGAGACACCTCCCAGGAACAAAGATAATCCAGTTATTAATCTTACAATAACTTTATATCACCTGACTTCAAGATAAAGCCAAATCCCTTAGAGCTGTAGGAATTTTTTTATTGAGTGCAATTTCCATATAACATTGCATTAGTTTCAGACGTACAACATAACGATTAGATATTTGTGTATATTGTGAAATGATCACCACAATAAGCCTGGTTAACATCCATCACCACACATAGTTACAACTTCTTTTCTTATGTTGAAAACTGTTAAGATCTAGTTTTAGCAACTTTAAAATATTCAATATAGTACTGCTAACTATAGTCACCATACTGTATATTACATCCTCATGACTTGTTTATTGATTATAGAGGCAGCATACCTTTACCAATTTATTAAAAGATATTATAAAGGATACAGATAAACAATCAGATGAAGAGATATATAGGGCAAGGTCTGATAGGGTCCTGAACACAGGGGCTTCTGCCCTTGTGGAGTTATGGTGCATCACCTTCCCAAGGTGGATGTGTTCACCAACTTGGAAGCTCTCCAAACCCCCTACAATTGGGATTTTATGAAGGCCTCCTCACATAGGCGTGATCAATTATTCACTCTGTTTCCAGCTCCTCTCCCCTTCTGGAGGATGAGGGTTAAGGCTGAAAGTTGAAAGCTTCTAATCATGGCCTGGTCTTTTTGGTGACCAGCCCCCATCCAGGAGCCATCCAGGAGTCTACCCAGTCACCTCAGTAGAACAGAAGATGCTCCTAGAGCTCTTATCACTTAGGAAATTACAAAGGTTTAGCAGCTCCGAGCCAGGAACTGGGGACATAGAGCACTATATATATATATATATATATTTTCTATTATCTCACAAGTGTGATAAGATCTTCAGAAGAGAGAGAGGGTTGTATGCTGGAATAATCACTGAAGGAAAAGAGAATTGGAGTAAATCTTAAAAACTGAATAGAATTTGGATGGATAAAAGAAAAGGAAAGAAGAGTAATCCATGTGGGAAGAAATATTATGAGATTAAAAAAAAACAAGTTTGAAAGTATTGTGACGTGGGGTGTGTGTGGGTGTGTGTATGTGTGTGTGTGTGTGTGATACCAAGGAAGAGGGGTAGAGAGGAAAAGCCTAGCCCAATCAGAAATACACACAGTGTACTTAGGAGATAAGTTAATTGGAATATTGTGTAAGTAGGCCAGGAATTTGAGTTTGAAACAGTAAGAAATACCAAATTACTTTGTGTCTTGAAGAAATAGATATGACAAAAACAGTTTTCTTCTTCAGGATTATTGGAAATGAGTGTTATATTAACTAAAAGAAAAAAATGAAATCATTGAGACCAGCTCAGACACTGTAGAACTAATCCAGGTGTGAGGTACAAATGTGGATTAAAGAGTAGTCAAGGGAAGCAAAACAAAAAAATTTTAAAGGAAAAAAAGAGAGGATGGTGGCATAGATTGTCCAATAAGGAGGGAAGCAGAGATAAGGATGCCTAAAGGAGTGGTGAAACTGAAAAAGAATTTATTCTTCCAGCAGAAAAAGGAAAGTTCACAAAGGAGGCTTACTTGTGTTGAAGACGATGAGTTCAGTCTCAGGCGTCAGTCTGAGGTGACATGAAATCACAGACAGAGGGGATCTGTAGGGATTTGACCAGAACAGAACTGGAGCACAGCGAGGATTCAGGACAGAGGACCCAGATGTCAGCAACGTAAGACAATCCTTAGTTTAGTATAATGTGTGATGATCCTCAGAGAGTAGGTTTAAAAGGAGAGAGAGTCTTGGAGGCAGGATTCAGAACAACCCTCAAAGGAGACGAAGTCTAAAAACCAGTAGAGGAATGTGACACAGACTTGAATTTTATTCCAGTTTAAGAAAAGAAGTAATGATTTTGAGAAATTTATATGAATTAACAGAACTACTCAGATCTTTACTCTTGCCCACTTGAGGGTAAGCAGGTCAAGAAGAGCCAAGTGAGAAACTAGAATGAGATGGTAAAAGAGAAACAGCATAGCTTCGTGGGAAACAGACAGGCACGACTGGTGACATAGTGAGGACATAGTGAGTGTAGGGACTGGAATGAGAAAGAAGAAAGGTGAGAGTTGCTGAAAAACATCTTTAGGAGAAAAGAGGAGGATGTATCCAGTGAAGGAGACAAGTAAGACGAGAGGAGCAAAACTCAACCCACCGCTTAGGAGAGACTTTGAGAAAAGACGAAGCTAGCAAGAGTAGAGAGAATAAGCCCAGTATAGAAATGGTTGAAAGAGGGAAAGAAATGAGCATAGAGTGGGAAGATAACTGAAGGGATATGCAGGGACTATACACAGAAGGTACAATAGATTAAAAAATTTAAATTTTTTTGAAGTTTTGAAAATAGGAAATAAGAGAGGAGAAGAAAAAAAGAGGAAAAAAAGAATAGTAGCTAATATTTATGTGCACATGTTCACTACACTGAGCTCTTAATATTTCCATCTTCATTTAACACTCCCTAAACCTGTATCAGGTAATTATAGTTAGTGTCCTTAGTATCTAGATTAGAAAATTGAGACTTGTAGAATTTTTTATCCAAGGTCAAAGAAAATGTTATAAATGGAATAGCACTATATGTAGCCTTTTTAAAGATTGCCTTTTTCACTAAGCATAAAGGTCTCAAAATCCGTCTAAATTATTGTGCCTATCAATAATTTCCTCCTTTTTATTGCTGAGTAGTATTCCATTATATGGATGTGCCAGACATTTATACCAGACACAGCTGACAGACATTTGAGTTATTTCCTATTTTTTGCTGTTAGAAATAAAACTACCATGGACTCATGTAGTTCAGGTTTTCATGTGAATGTAAGTTTTTATTTCCTTGGGATAAATGCCCAAGACTGCAACTGTTGGGTTATGTGATAAGTGTACAGTTAGTTTTGTGAGAAATTGTCAAACAATTTTCCACAGTAACTGTACCATTTTACATTCTTACTTGCAATATATGATTGACCCAGTTTTTCTGCATCCTTGCCAGTACATAAACATAGAATTTACAGATTTATAGGGGCAGAGCTAGAGATGGGAGTTAATCTTGTAGGCATTTTTTATCTGTGTAAGTGACAAAGCATAAAACTGGGGAGCCCCCAAACTGAAATCACTGCCTTGAGAATAGCGTTTGTTCAGAACACATTGTTCTGAACACATCTGTTAATCTGAATTCAAATCGCACATTAGTGCAGGAAAAAAGATAATTAGGATGCAGTGTCTGAAGATTTCTTGCCCTCCAAAAATAAATTCTGTGTCTTCTTTTTCCCTGTATCTTTAAAATCATTAATTAAGTTTTGGGTTGGGAAAGATTGGTGATTCATGTAAATCTGCTTTGACAGTTATATTCTTTGTAAGATATTCATGATAAGAGAAATGCCAATAAAATACACACTGGCACACCATTTCTCTACTCGGAAATTAGTAAAAAGCCACGCAGCTTAAAATCTTCATTACTGGTTACAGGACAAATTAGCACAACACCCACAGAAGAATCTGGCCATATATAACAAAACAACATATATCCTCACTTTAAAAAAACTTTTTGTTTTGCAATAATTATACATTCATAGGAAAGTGCAAGGAAATGTACAGGGAGGTCCCAGGCACCCTTCACCTAAACACTCCCAATGTTAACATTTTACATTATCAAAACCAGAATATTGACATTGGCTCAATCCATACAGCTTATTCAGATTTCACCAGTTACACCTGCAAGGAAATGCAAATTTATCATATAAAATTATACATTTATGCATAAAGCTTTGTGTAATCACTACCATAATCAAGATACTTAATTATCCTATTACCACAAGACTTACTCATCCTTCCTTTTTAGATCTACATTCAGCTTATCCCTTCCTCTACCTGGAGCCCTGGCAGTGATTAATCTGTTCTTCATGGCTATACTTAATGTTATTTCACAAATATTACATAGTAGTAATAGTAGTAGTATGTTTCCTTTTGAGATTGGCTTTTTTCTCAGAATAATTTCCTTAAGATTCATTTGAGTTGCTGCCTATATCAGTGGTTTGTTCCTATTTACTGCTGTGTAGTATTCCATGGCATAGATATACAGTTTGTTTATCCACTCATCCACTGAAGCCACTTGGGTTTTTGGCTATTACAGTCTTTGACTGTTACAAATAAAGCTGCTATGAATATCTGTGTACAATTTTCTGCACGAAAATATGTTATCATTTCCCTGGGATGTATGCCTAAGGGTTTAATTTCTGGGTTACGTGGTAAGACCATTTTCAGCTTTAAAGAGAACTGTGGTACTATTTTCCAGAGTGGTTGTACCATTTTACATTCCTACTAGCAATGTATGATGATCCAATTTCTCACATCCTTACTAGCATTTGTGTTATCACTGCTTTTATTTTAGGCATTCTGATAGGCATCCAGTGATATCTCACCGTGATTTTAATTTTCATTTCTTCAATGGTTAATGATGTTAAACCTCTTTTCATGTGCTATTTCATGTGTTTATCTGTATCTTTTCTTCAGTAGAAAGTCTGCTTGTATCTTTTGCCCATTTTCTAATTGGCTTGTTTGTTGTTGAGTTTTGAGAATTCTATGTATAGTCTGGATACAAGTCTTTTGTTGGATATGTGGTTTGCAAATATTTGCCCTCAGTCTGTAGTTTATCTTTTCATCCTCATAACAGAATCTTCCACACAGGAAATTTTTTTTTATTTTTCTGAGTTCAATTTGTCAATTTTTCTTTTAAGAATTTTCACTTTTAAGTGCTTTGGAGTCAAGGCTAAGAACTCTGCTTCGTCCTAGGTCCCCAAGATTTTATCCTATGTTTGTGCTAGTTTCATGTTTTACATTTACGTCCCTGATGCACTTTGAGTTGATTTTGTATAAGGTGTTGTGGATTAGACTGAGGTTTATTTGTTTGCCTGTGGATGTCCAATTGCTCCAGCACCATTTATTCAAAAATCTATCCTTCCTTTATTGAATTGCTTTTGCAATTTTGTCAAAAATTCATTGCACATATTTGTGTAGCCTTATTTCTAGCTTCCCTATTCTGTTCTGTTGCTCCATGTATCTCCTCCTCCCACGGTACCACACTGTCTTGACCACAGCAGCTATGCAGTAAACCAGGAAGAATGATTCTTCCCATTTTATTCTTACAGTGAAAGATTGTTTTTACTTAAAGGGTCTTTCCCTTTCTGTATAAATTTCAGAGTAAGATTGTTTACATGTAGAAAAAAAACTTATTAGGATATTAATAAGAATTTTGTTAAACTTAAAGATACATTTAGGGAGATTGACATCTTTACTATATTGAGTTTTCCAAACCATAGGTATTGTTTGTCTCTACAAGCATTAAGGTCTTTGATTTCTTTCATCTTGAAGACCTTTACACGTTTTCTTATATTTAAGCCCCAGCACTTCATTTTCTTTGGAGTGCTTATAAACGGTACTTTAAAAAAAATTTGGTTTACAGTTTTTAGTATATAGAAATGATTGATTTTTGTTTGTTCATCTTGCATCTTGGGTGATTTTCTTGCTGTCCTTCTGTTATTGGTTTCTAGATTGATTTCATTGTGATCAGAACATACTTTCTATTATTCCAATTCTTTTAAGTTTGTTAAGGTTTTATTGTCCAGGATGTGATCTATCTTTATGACTGTTACATGGGCACTTGAAAAGAATTTATATACTGCTGTTGTTGGGGGAGTGTTCCTTAAATGTCTATTAGATTTTGAAGCACTTTTATGATGGCTGGCTTAAAACTCTTGGCAGATAATTTCAACATCTGATTCATCTCAGTATTGGCATCTGTTGATTATAATTTCTCATTAAAATGATTGTTTTTCTGGTTCTTATGATGTCTGGTGATTTTCATTGTATCCTACACGTTTGGTTTTTATGTTAAGAGACTCCTAATCCTATATAAATCTTCCATTTTATCACAGAATAGCCTTATTTAGGTTTAGCAAGTTGTTTAGCAGTCAACTTTTGTGTGCTTTAGTCCAATGACAGTTTAGTTTTCTCAGCCTTTACAATGTTATTCTTATCTATTGTGTTCTTCTGGTGCTATTGGGCTCCCACTCAATATTTACTGAAGAAGTCACTTCTCTGAGTCACCTGCTGTCACTGAGAAACAATCTGGGTGAGGGCAGAAGCTGCAGGTGTGGAGGTCATATAGGCACAGGGCTTCACGCTGCTGGACTTTTGGAGGATGGGACTACCCATGTATGCCTTGGTTGTGGAGTGGGAGCTGCCTGCTCATTAGTCTGCCTGCAGCTGTTCAGGTTGTGGAGTGGGGCCTGGGACCCCACTAGGTCTCGGTTGGGCCTCCCCTTTCCTGGTCCTTGGCCAAAGAGAGCAGCTTTTCTTGTTCCTGTGTATTCCTATTGGAAGTTCCAGCTTGCAGGTCTCTCTGGCTCCCAGTCTTGGGTTAGGTAGAAAATGAATGAAAACTCAGAAAACTCATCACAATGTCATTCCTAAACTCCTGAGCTCTCTAGCCAGTCCACATTCTTCTATCCAGCATTCTGAGTCCTTTTATCATGGTCTGTAGAATAATTTCGAGGGCATTTCATTCTATGTAGAGGGGAGAATTAGGGAAATGTGAATCTATGCCATTTTGTTCCAAAATCACAAGTTCCTATGCACTAATCTTTTGAACAAGCAATTTATCTTCTGGGAATTTACCTGAAAGATTCACCTCCTAAGAAGTGGAAAACATTATATATCCAAAGTTATTCACTGTGATATTCTTGGCATTTGAAACATATTGGAAAAAGATCTAAATGGCCATACATAACATATTGGTTGAGTAAACTTTGAAACATCCACACAGAGAAGTGCTAGGTAGTTATATAAAAAAAAAAAAAAACACTTTTTAAATGAAGGCTATCTCTATAAGGGCATATATAATAATTTCCCAGAGAAAAATTTAAGTGAAAAAGTTAGGACTCCAAAGAGTAAATATAGTATTCTACCTTTTGTAGGAAAATTAAGAGAATAATAAGAGACATATACATAAATATAGAAGAAGATAAATAGATACACATAGAGATATACTTATTTTTACAAAGAAAAAAAGCCAGAATGGATAAACCGGAAACTAACTGGTCACTCATGTGTGGGTAAACATGGGTTAAGCATGGATAACAAAAGGAAAAGAATTTGTGGTATATCCTTTTCATATGGTTTTGACATTTAACACATTAATAATTTACATTAAAAATAAAATTAAATGAAGATAGTTAAAAACAAAAAATTGAATCTTAACATAAACAAATGAACCTAACAGTATATCAAAATGATAACACACATACAAAAGATTGCCTTTGATGGAAAATTACACAACAGAAACAGGTTAATCACTGTTTTTATTCAATTTTACAGCAGAGATTATAACCAAAATGAGAGAATTCTAGTTTTGTGCCTGAAATCTGTGATGCAGCAAACTACCTCATGTCCTGGAATATTACAATGATGCCCTTAAATAATTCTTTGGCCACTGCTGTTCTAGTAACAACACAATTCTGTATCACTATATCATCCCTTTTTATAAAGGACCAATTTTTTTCTCAGGTATATTTGAAGACATTTCAACACACTGAATGTAAGAAGACACATCAAATTTGACAAATAAAATGTGAGTGAAAACATATTAGATGCTTATAGATAGTTAATCAAGAAAAAATATTGGCAATTAAACAAACTTTCACCTGATTTTGTTACTGAACCAAAGTGGATTTGCTTCTCGGTGAGTTGAAATCAAGCCTTTACCAGAAGTAGTGGTCACACAAAGTACACTTTATTTGCAGCAAATAAGGAGACCACAGGGAATCAATTCCAAAGCCATGGCTCCCCAGGAGAAAGAAAACAGAGACCCTTTTGTTTGGATGGAGAACGAATATTCAAAAGTTTTGTCATCACGTGTATAGGTGGGTATAAGCTCAGATAGGCATAGTTTGAAAACGTTTGCTTTCACATACATCACATGTTATGCTAATAAGGCTTAAGCTCCTCCTGGGGCAGAAATCTTAACATTTAAAAGAAGCAAAGGTAACTTTTGGACAAATCTCAGCCCGTCTGCACAGGCGTCGCTCTTGCCATGGGGTTTGGACCAGTTCAGGGCAGTTGGCGATTGTATCTCTTAACATTAGTTAAAAGACAGCTTTGGGAAACAGTTAGGTGCTTTCAAAACCTCCTTTGAGTTACCTGGGGCAGTTAGTTGGTGAGAATTTCACTGCCAGGTTATATTAAAATTCTGTATAAATTGAAAGTGGTTAATAAGTGGTAGCCAATCTTTCCTGGGCCTGTGTTGTTACCCAACTCAAGTCCACAAGCATCAAGTTTCACTTTAAGGATTATGAAACAGCTATATAGCAAGGAGGATGAATAAACACAAAGGGCAATAAAAAAAAGTTTCAATGTAGCCATTTGGTACAGAACAATTAGCTTAGAACTGAAAAGTAAGAGCTACTGGTTTCTTTTTTTTTTTTCTTTCGCTGCTCTATTCACAATATATCCAGAATACAATCTCATTTGCTAAAGTCAAATGCAATTAAATGCGTTAAATGAAGACCTGTTGCATGCATGGCAACGTGCATGGAAGATTCATAGAAGAACAGACACTTGAACTGGCGTCTTAGCAAGCTACAACTCACGCCTGGAACTCACCTGAGTGCATACAAATGAGTTCTCCCTCACACTGTACTTATCACTTCATTTCTCATTGCATTCCATTTTCAACCACTTCAAGATTTCCTTCCAGGGCAAAGCAAGTTATCTGGAAAGGAAAGCTATGTGTGTAAATAAAGATGGATTCTAACTCAGAGGCCATCTGCTCTGTAAAATCTCCCTTTACCTGATGTCCCATTGCCAACTCAGACCTACAGATACCACTCCCTTTTCAGAACTTTTATAACTCTTTCCTCATAATTTTCTTGAGACATTTTTTAGCCCTGAGAATAAATATTATCTGAGTCTTTTAAATGTTTTCATTCTCCATAACATATCACACTTATTTGGTGTTCACTAAATGGATAATTAATCAAAGAATGACTGAAAGAATAAAGCAATGTCTTCCTTCCAGAAGAAATAAAAAATTAAACTTTCCATTCCATCTAGATTCTTGAGGTAAAGAGTTGTTTAAAAGGCCATCTTGAATTCTTAGGATTAGTAATGTCAATATTGTCTAAAAGACTAAGATGATAACAGTCAATATATTATAATTCGAAAAAATTCCTGACAATTATGCATAAACCTTCCTACTCCACGGACAGGATTCTTGAACATTAAGATGTCTTCCTCCATTACAGTCTTCCAGCATTGCATATGTGTTTAGTTCTCCTCTGTGTAATAAGAAAATGTAAATTATAGGAAGAAGTCAATGGAATATTATTTAGCCATAAAAAAGAAATCTGTCATTTGCAACAACATGGATGAACCTGAATAACATTATGCTAGATGAAATAAGCCAGACAAAGGAAAGACAAATACTGTATGATCTCACTTATATGCAGAATCTAAAAAAGTTGAACTCACATAAGCAGAGAGTAGAATAGTGGTTGCCAGGGACTGGAGGGTGCAGGAAATGGGGAGATGTTGGTCAAAGGGTACAAACATTCAGTTATAAGATGAGTAAGTTCTGGAGATCTAATTTATAGCATAGTGACTACAGTTAATAATACTGTATTTTATACTTGATATCTGCTAAGAAAGCAAATCTTAAATATTCTTAACACACATACACACAAAATGGTAACTATATGAGGTGATGGATGTGTTATTAGCTTGATTGTGGTAATGATTTCACAATATATATGTGTATCAAAACACTATATTATGTACATTAAATATATGCCATTTTTATTTGTCATTTATACCTTAATGAAGCTGCGAAAAAAGTCAAATTGAAGGTAAAGTTCATCTATCACACAACAAATTACTTTCTTTCATTAGAGATTAAATTTTTACAGTAATCTTCTGTTGAACATCTCAGAGACAGGCATCTTTTCTACTTTGTTCCCAAAAGCAGGTCACTGCTGATGCAGCACCAGGAATAAGGTCACTGCTCAATGAATATCTGTCAAACTAGGTCTGAAGGTTGAGAATGATTTTCTAACCAGCTCACTTTGGTTAGAATAAACACACAGCACATATATACAGGGAAGCACTGGACCTGCATGAGCCCATGGCCTGCATATTCCCAATTATGGCCCGTAGTTCAGGTCACAGTGCAGGGGTTCTGAATTGACCATCTCTGTGCATCACTCCTGAATCCTCTTGGACTCAATTCTGACTGCAGCCACAGCTGCAATGATCAGTTCCACACAGGCTTTGACTTGATTCATGCAGGTGCAATTTACAGATTAATTTCATCACTCCTTGTACCTCTTACCTACTGTCCTGGGTTCCTTCACCTCTGCTTCTACATGGGACACCTGCAAGAGCCCACTTAACACACTGGACTGTGCAACCAGAACCACAGGAGAGCTTCTACCCTTTGGGTCATCTTTGATGAGTGGATGATGAGAGAAAATGCTTCTCGCTTGCGTCCTCAAGGCCAGTGGTTCTTTCATAAGAATGTTCCATATTAGTCCAAAGAGAACATAACACTCTTACCCTTAGTGGAGGGAAGCCAATTATCTCTTCTGTCTTAGCTTTTCCTCCTTTCCTTTTATTCTTTCTCCTTTTCTTTCATTCTGTAACCCCCGAAGTAAACTACCTGGACACAAGGCTTTGGATCAGATCCTGCTAATGAGGATTTTGGATTGACAGATCTGACGTACACATCTGGACTTGGACATGGCTGAGAATTAAGAGAGATTTGGTGAAGTCCAAAATATCATTAAAATGTCTTCCAAATTCTACCTAAAATTACTTACTTTATCATTTTACATTGCTGAAATCCCACCAATTAGAGATTGATTTGGATCAATATTCATCCTTTAAAATACAAGTACCTCTGGGAAGGACATCTAATTTATTATCATGGTTAGTATGAGAGACAGACGGACAGAATACAGAGACAGAAACAAATTTAGGAAGAAATCAAGTCTTACTAAAAATTCTAGAGACTGATACATAGTCAACATTATTTTTTTGGGAGATGGCTAACAAGTGAGGTATCCTATTATCTTTGGCAAGGTATTTCTTTTTTATCTCCGCCCTGTCATTACCAGGAAAGAGAACTGAAAGCATTGATTGGAAGAGGTATAACAAGTAATATGACTTCCTCCTTTACTTCCCAATAAAAGTCCTGTCATAACCTTAATCTCCAGGTTAAACAGTATGGCACTCGATCTTTCTTGGGACTATGTAGTAATTGTTTGTATTTTTGCTTCTTTGGCAGGAGCGTCCAGTATCTCAGATGCATATCCCCCTCTGTGGAAAGAGAGTCCTGGTGAGTTCAGTGACTACAAGGTAGAAAATGGAAAGTATGTTATTAATGTCTGGCATTACCTTGAGAGAATGGGGACATATAAAATCCTATTGAACAAGACAGCCAAGTATTTTGAAAAATTTGCACCCGAAAATGAACAAAATATTTTATGGGGATTGCCTGTACATCATGGATGGCAATATTATACAGGTAAGAACGACTCTCCTTCTCATTGCAATTACCCTTTGATCTAACTTTAAAATAAATAGACAGTAGTAACTGGTATATATACTACCACCTTTTTGAAAATTATTTTTTTCTCTCTTTCCCCTTCCTATTCCTTTTCCAGCTATTCTTTTCTCACTCTTCCTCTTCTATTTTTCTCCTCATTCTCCCGTAATCTCTCTGTTAAGCATTTATGGAATGCCCCCTGGGTGCATGGTTTTTCTACCCAGCAATGTCCAATAGACCTTAAAAATCCTCTGTAGGAAAACCTTTCTCTCATATGTTCTCTCCCTGAAAACTGTTTCTATGATCAGAAATAAAAGTAGAGATTTATTTTGGAGCAAAAATATCATAAATCACAACCTATCTTATTCTGGCTAAAAATGTCATTCAAGAAATAAGAGATCTTTATCAATAGCTTCCAGAAAACAGTATTGGAAGAAAAGAATCACTGAGAAAGTGGATGTGTTGTGGGAAAGATAAGGGAGGAGACTCTGCAAGGTCTGATCTGTGATAACATCCTAAACTAGGGTAGGGAGGATCTCCTGCCATCCAGTATAACACCTATTCTTAGTCTGTCCTTGGCATGGAGAAGCGGACTTTCTGAATTCCTGAGACATGGTTCAGGAGAAGCTCAAACATAAGGTCCACTGTAAACAATAACCAACACTCTCGAACGGGATGTACATCCACCCTTAGGAAAGTTTTCTATTCCGGGTCCAGTAACGAGCAAATAGCAAGACAGAATGTTCGATTGGCTACCTTTCAAAATTTCATTTTCATTTATGAACATAATAAGTGAGATTCTTCTCTTTTTTAAGTGATTGATTTTACTTAGAATTTAATTGAGTTGAACTCTGACATAACTAGGGATAATCAAAATAGGATCAAAAATTATGAAAGTAGCCCATAAAGTTTTTTCACCAACAATATGTGAAGTCTGAAACAGAAGATAATGACCATAAGTACAGGAGCAGCTCAGGGAAGAGAGGTGACAACCAGGGGCTGAGATTATCCCAAGAATAAAGTGGGACCAGAAAGCTTGATGGAGGTATTTCTAGAATACAAATTACAAAGATGGCAATGACAGCAGGCTATATTGGGAGCAAGACTACTGCATTGACAGGAAAATTAGAATGTGCAAAAGAGTAGTGGGTGGTAAATTTGAGATCAATTAAGGCCAGTTTAGGAGATATTTTTAAAGTCAGACTGAGAAATTTTAATTGGGCTCTTAAGCAACGTGGTTTAGTTTAGTAAAAAGGACCTAATGTTTGTGCAATACTTAAGCACTTTAAATGTTTATTTCTTTCTTGTTTAGCAGATTTTTTAAATAGTTTTATTAATATATAATAAACATACAATAAACTGTACATTTAAAAATGTATTGATAAGTTCAATATATGTGTAAAGCCTTGAACCTATCACCACAGATAATTATTTTATGCGTCGCTCTAAAAATTTTCTTTTCAGGGCTGGCCTGGTGGCACAGTGGTTAGGTTCACATGCTCTGCTTCAGTGGCCCAGGGTTTGTGGGTTTGGAGACCAGGCGCGGACCTACACACCACCCATCAAGCCATGCTGTGGTGGCATCCCACATACGAAACAAAGGAAGATTGGCACAGATATTAGCTCAGGGACAATCTTCCTCACCCTCCAAAACAAATTCTTTTCCCTTTGTGTTCTCATCTTCAGGAACTTACTTACTCTCTATGTCCATGCCCTCCCTGCCCCCTGAGTCACTCAACTCCTCACCCCGCCCCATTCCCCAACTACGCTGGTAACCACTGATCTGCTTTCTATGATTGCACATTAGACAGCATTATCTAGAATTTTCATATAAACAGTTGCATATTCTTTTTTTGTTTGATTTGTTTCAGTTGTCTTGATTACTTTGAGATTCATCCATCTAGTTGCATATTCACTCATTATTAGTCAATAATTAATTGAATGAATAGTCAATATTCATTCATTTTTATTGCTTAGCAGAAAGTTTAATTGGAAAAATGTTGGAATCAGGAAGAGAATATTGGGAGTCAGACACAGGATAAGGAAGTGCACCAAAGAGAAAAAGAGATGAAAAAAGGGATGGCTGAGGCAAACATAAAAGATATTTACAGTAGATTTCATGACTTCCCAACATGATTAGGAAGGAAAGTTAGAAATGATACAACCTAGAGGACAGTTAAGGGGAAAACATAAGATACCAGATAAAAGTGAGAGTGTTGTGAACTGGAATAATCTAGAAATAGAAGTTTTGAAGTGAATCTTGAAAAAAGGATAGAATGTTTATGAATTAAAAAAGAAGTAATCCATGAAGAAAGAAATAGAATGAACTAAAGGACAAAGTTTGGAGTTAGTGTGATATATGCGAGAAAACAAGAGAGGGAAATGTTGAGAGTATGGGAGATGTGTAACTTTTGTTAGGGACATGATGTAGTGGGGGAATAGAGTAAGTTCACAGCAGAAATTTGCGTTTGAATAGTAACAAATATAGCATTAATTTTGTTCTTGAAAAAACGGGTGTGACAAAAACCAAATTTTGATGAAAGGTATAGAAAGCATTTCTCGCCACGGGAAGGCAAGAAAAAAAGTCTTCAGAGGATAAAACAACAGGAGAACACAGTTTGACTGTAAAGAAGGGGGAAGTGCTGAAGATGTCTAGAAGAGTAGTGAAAATCCTCTGGCAAAAAACAGAAAGTTCATGAGCAAGCCCTGATTGCCTAGTGGTTAAAGTTCAGCATTCTTACAACTTTGATGGCCTGGGTTCATTTCCTGGTCTTGGAACCACACCACCAGCCTGTCAGTTGCCATGCTTTGGTGGAGACTCACATAGAAGAACTTAAGAGACTCACAACTAGGGTATACAACCATACACTGGGGCTTTGGAGAGGAAAATTAAAAAGAGGAAGATTGGTAACAGATGTGCAACAGATGTCAGCTCAGGGTGAATCTTTCCGTGCAAAAGAAGAAAAGGAACTCTTAAAAGAAACAATGGAAAGTTCATTAAGCAGTCTTCCTTTACTGTCAAGACAAAGAGCTCAGTCTCAGGTGTGTTCAGTTGGAGATAACTTGGAATCACCACTATAGGAGTTCTGTGAGGGATTGACAAATATGGAACTGGCACACAGTGAGGATTTAGATCAGAAGATATGGAAGTAAGCAACATAAAGAAATCCTTAGGTTAGCATCATGGTTGAATGTCCTCAGAGAGTGAGTGGACTTAACAGGAGAGACTCTTGGAATTACAGTCAAAACAACTCCCAAATGTGAAAAAAATCTAAGATTCAGGAGAGGAACATTTCACATATTTGAATATTATTCCAGTTTAAAAAAGGAATAACAATTTTAAGAAATTTATATGCACTAACAGAACTACCCAGATCTTTACTCTTGCCCAGTTGAAGGTAAGCAGGTCAAGAAGAACCAAGTGAGGAACTAGAATGAGAGAATGAAGAGGAAACATAATAGGTTCATGGAAACAAACAGGTAGAACTGGTGAGAAGGACATCATGAATATAGGGTCAGGAACAAGAAAGAAAAAGGGAAAAAACAGAATAATGGCTAATATTTTTAGAGCACATGTTCACTGAGCTGAGCACTTTGCATAGCTTTCTTCATTCAACATCCCTAAACCTTAATGAGGTCATTGTTATTAGTCTCCCTAAGATGCAGATTAGAAAACTGAGACACAGAATTTATTTATCCAGGGTAAAATAGTAGGCAAGCAATGAAAAAGGATTTGATTTTAGGCAAATAGAGTATAGATTTTGTTCATTATACAATATCAACTCCCTGATGTTGAAGACAAAGAGTAGAGGAGTTAGAAAGTAGAAGAAATAAAAACTATAGAGGTTAAAAAAATAAGGTCTAGGAGAAAGAGTAGATTATTGTAGGGATATTAAAGAAAAGGAAAGAATATAAATGGGAGATGAGAAGTAAAAAGTCAAGAAGTGAAGGAAAAATAGTGCTGAGAAGGCTGACACAGTTCTTTCAGAGAATAAAAATTTTATGCATTCTTGTAAACATAATGTACCTAGTTTACATACAGCTTAAAAATAGGCCAAGTAAACCCAATTCTAGATCCTCTCTCTTTCAGGCAGATTAGCTGATCCCACCCAAAGGACTGGCTGCGGCCATGAATCTGGGGATCATCTGTGCATCTCTGTGGACAGTTGGTGGGCCGGTGAGTTTGATGTAAGAGTCAAACCTCAGATTGATGACCTTTCCACAAAGAATCAATTCAACCTATAATCTCAGTTAGGGGAAAAACCCCCAGAATTACTACTTTTACAAAAATAATCTGTTTGACTCAAATCTTCTGAATGTTTTGAGATGGATTTTTAGATAGATATTTTTTAAATTTACTAAGTACCTTATCCAATTATGAAAATATCAACCAGAGAAAACTTGTAAACCTCAAAACTTTCTTTAAATACATAGAACAGAAGTAGGAATTTGTGATATATTATCAAACAAAATGTTTTTAACAAGAAAAAATCTAGATACGTACTAGAATATTTTAAAGGTACATCAGATTTTCAAATTCAGAATAAAAACTCATAGAGTTTTGTATGTGTGTATTTTTGTATGCACAGCATTGTATGGATAAGTAACTAAATTTTCCTTTTTCATTTATTGTGCTTTAGAATTTAGTGTTTTTAAATTTCAATGTAATTATTATCTATGATTTAAAATAATAAATCTACAACATAAATTCATTCTGCTTTATGAAAGCAGAGTTTTTAAGAAAAGCATATTCGAGTTGCATATAACACTAAAGGAAATTTTTGATAATGTTTCTGAAGTACCCAGAACTACTGCTTAAGTTTTACCATGTTTCTAGATCTGTGGATTTACTTTTATGGTAGATTTCTTTACTTCAAAAACAACCTCTTTTATATGTTAACATTAATAATAACTTTTTGTTTATACAGACTTTAATTATTATCTCTCTGCAATGCCCTTCCTTGCTGCGATTGATTCCGGCATAATGGGGATATCATCAGACAATGTCACTTTTTTGCCACCATCCAAGGATCAGATGAGTTTTTGTTATAATGTTTCTAGCTGTCATTCATCCTTTCCAGAAGCAATGAAAAAGTGGAATGAATTTTATCAGGTTTTTTTTAGTGTTTTTATAAATACTCTTTGAAGGTAGCAGATAATTTTTCAATAATATTTAATGTAGATTTTTTTGTGCATTGAATAATATGTTCCTAAGGAATGCAGTTCTTAAAATGAAAAAGCTTATTATGATGACAGCAATATTAGTATGAGTAGATTACTGCATGACATCGTATCTCATTAGTACCCTTATGACCAATATAGTATTGAGGCTGCCCTGTCCACTCTTCTCACACCAAATAAATTACATACAAACATCTGAGCCTGGAGAAATTGTGGCTTCATAGTGCATGAAGTATCCTAGATCACCACAATTTCAGGTCAACTGAGCAATAACCTATATATAAATACAGTTATGGAATAGACTATGAGGAATTTGATCAGCTTATTTCATAAACAATTATAAACAATAATATGATAAACAGTCATATATTAGTTGACTGAAATGGTCATTTGACAATCAGAATCGAATATTGATATCCCAAGTAAAGCATCATGGGTGAAAGAGTAAATAACCAAAGATCAAATTTCCCTTTAGAGACCTTGTTCATTATATTGCATATGATTAGATAAAATACTCTTATTCTTCCCACTTCCCCCAATTCTGACTCTGAAGACTTTGTGGAAAGTTCATTGCATGGCAAGAGAAAAACAAAGAAGTAAAACACTAAATTTCTAGTTCTTAACAGTATAAAACTCTAAACATTTCAAAAGCACATGGTTTATTCCTTTCAAATGGATTCAGTATTACTAGTAATTAATATAGCTAATATAAAGCTCTTTACGGAGTGTTGAGCATTAACTCTTTCATACTTTAACTCTTAGAAAAAATATTCTCCCCTCATTTAGAATGTTGAAAAATTATATTTGTAAATAGAATTGATTTTCAGGAATACAGATTGTTATAATTGCCTAAATATTAATAACATTTTACTTCTTGAATAGCATGTAAAGTCATGTTCTGATAACCTTGATGACCTGTTGAAGTACTTATGGGCTGCACATGTCTCATCTTTGAAAATTGCTCATAAAAATTTTCATGATAGGTAAGAATGGATCTAAAGTTATTTTGTTTTAATGTGATAACAATCTTTCAATTTTACACCATTTTTTCCATTGAAGTCTTTTGCAATTTACCAATATGTCAAACATAGATGAGTATTTGATAAAGAGAAAATTGGCAAGAAAATGTTTTACTTGATAAATTTCAAAAGTATTTTATAACTAGGGAGGGAAAAATATGAAGAAAAGTAAGCTTGTAAAACAAAATATAATGAAATAAAAAGCAATAAACCAAGTGAAACCAGAAGTATAAGACCAAAAAAATGCTGTTTCAACATGAACTGTTGTCTATAAACCAGAAGGATGTAGTAGCAAGTAATTTTAGGACCTTTACATCATTTTGATCAGAGATAATAACTTGGTTAACACATATTTGGAGGTAGATATTCAAGAAGCATCTTGGTTATCATGCCAAATAGCTGAAACAATCTCAAAATTCTCCCCATTTTATAGCAAACTAGATTGAATAAGGGAGCATGAGTTGGTATGGAAGTGAATGACACTGTAGTAGGGGTATTATCTGCCACCCAGAGTGAGACATTGTGAAGAAAAAAGGAAAATAGATTAACTGGTTTAAAGATCACATGCAAACTGGCTCACATGTTTGAGGTCTGCTTGTTAACCACCTACTTTTGTCTTTCTTAATGACCCCAAGCCCAACTAAGATAAAAAAAAAATCAGAGTCAGGAGACTTATACTGCTTTGTATATTTTGTCTCTTGGTATTGCTTCAAGGGCTAATTTTTTAATTGGTCAATGGGACGGTTCATCCTCTTGGCATGTCTGTGAGAGGAATTAGGATTGTAGCCATTATAACATTTTTCTGTTGTGGCTCAACTTCCCAACCTACTTCTGATGACTGACAAAAAGGGGTGAGGTTATCAGCCAAGGAAGTATAGAGGGAGTTGACAAAATCAAGATTGGAATTGAGGTCAAGCCATTATAGTTTATAGAACATAGTTTGTAAAATAATATTTTTTCATTTGTAGATTTTCCCAACCACATGCAAAACTAAATTCTCCTAGGAAACAGCATTTTTCATGGCAACTCTCAAACGATGATGAAAATAGCACCCAATTTCTGAAATAAAATGACAAAACTGAATTTATTTCAACTCTAGGAAGAGAGAATGTCAGTCAGGCACAGTATCACTGAGCAGAGCACTCTTCTCATCTTGTGATGGGTGGTTAGGAGATACTGAGTTCAGGGATTGGTAGATTTTCAGGCATTTAAGTGAATTGAATCATCAGTATAAGAGGGTTACTCAGGTGAGACAGTTGTCAATTGTCAGTAGAATCATGTTTATACAGGGAATCCATTCCTGGTTGGCTGACCTTCAGAAATAAGGGGATGTCACTAATTGAAGGCTTGCAAAAACCTGTTCATGAAGACTAGTTTTTGTTGATTGATTGAAGAAGTCTAAAATGGTTTGTTGGCCACTTATTGCTATGTCTACAGAGCATTTGTGTTTTCCTTGGGATGAGAGAACCTGCTTTTATGCTCACAAACATGACAGTACTTCAGGTAGTTAAATTTTAAGGATGTTGCAGATAAGTTTTGCTTATAGATATAATTTCCATCATTTGCTTAGTTTTTCATGCTCATTGCATTTATTCCTAATTATTGAATAATTTGGAAATACTTGACTCATTTTTCAATATATAAAATTAATAAATAACCTAGAAAAAAGACATCCATATGAATTGTTTGGTGAATAAGTTTAAATGTGTATGTGCCTGTTTTTGTCAAGCACCACCTCAGAATTTAATTAGTTAAGTAAATAAACCTTCCCTTCACACTTACTTTATTGCATCTTGTATAATCTTTTTTCTTGATTTAGTTCCTTATTTTTGTGAATCCAATTTTTCAATGGAGAAGAAGGGTTGATGGAAGGTTAAATTTGAGTCTTTACATATCTGAAAATAACATTATTCTATCAAGACACCTGACTGATAATTTAGCTGAGTGTAGAATCATAAATAAAAAATAGTATTATAGGTATTCACTTTTTTCATAAAGCTTCTGAAATTTCAAGGAGTTGTGCTTTAGTGTGTTATTTTCCATTCTTCTTGCAGAGTGCATAGCCTAAAACTCCATTTTCTCTGTTCTATTGTAATTCCTGTACTTCTGTGTCAAATCTCCTACATCATAAATCTAATTGTTCTAGTTTTTTTCCTCTTGCTTTCCACATTTCTGTTTTTTGCAACTTTCTATCCAATTTCCTCAACTTTATCTCCTAATCTCTTTGTTGATATGTTCCTATTTAGTACACCATTTTTATAATTTCATTCAGATGTCATATTGGAATGTGTTAAGATAATGATCATTCTTGGATACAGTAAAACTTTTTAGTGTTTAAAATAATTTTCATTGAAGACAAATCTAAGTATTGAATCCTGACTTTTGGACATGAGAAATCTCTAATCACTTTTTCATCTGTAAAATGGGACTAATAACACATTAGGGTTGTTTTAGAAGTACATTCATAGCATAATAATTGCCATATAATCTGCAATCAATATAAAGTGATTTCAACTATTATTTTTTTTCAAAAAGGATATATAGGGTAGAAGTTATGTATATGATTCTTTCAACCAGAACATCTGGTCTCAAATCCTAGATCTACATATTATTAGTTGTAGAAAATTGGGTTATTTTTTCTATGTGACTCCACTTCTTTAACTATTAAGGAAACAATTTGGGTGGCACTTCTGGAACAGCAGAGTGAAGATCTCCCTAAATTTACTCCTTAATAAAAGCAACAAAAATGCTGTCAAAAATGGTCAAAATCAACACTTTCAGAATTATTGGAATTCTCCAATGGCTTGCAACATCTGAAAAATATTTGTTCAACAAAAGTGATAAACTTAGGTAAGAACAGCAGGGTTTGTGGTCTTTTAACTTGGCCTATCTCATCCCACTTCCCCTAGTTTTGCAGGAGCCTCGAAAAACAACAGCCTTGTAACTAATGTAGCTGTGAAAACCAACAGCTGTGCAGCCACCAAAAGAGCATACTTGGTTTGGAGATCCTCAAAAAGCCCCACCCCAGAGCACTGTCACTATTTGACCTGCCTCACAGCTCCCTGGAAAAATTTTATTCTCAAGGTGTTGTAGTTACTTAAGCTACGCATTCTGTGGCCAAAGTTCTATACCCAAGGCATTTGTGGAAAATTAATCAGCATCAATTGTTTAACATTTCAGCTGCCTGAGACTGCTATAGCAGTTGCAGCAAACAAAGGCCAGGCCAAAAACTTAAAAGGACAATCTGGAGGATAAGATGCCCATAGGGCACTTTGAAAAGGCCTGAAATATCCCTGGGGATCTAGAAGCCTACACTCATCAACAGAACTGAGGACATACTTGGGCCAAAACTGAGAAGACCCCAATATCTCTCCTCTGGCTGACATTGAGGCCCTGAATAAGTAAGAAGTAAAGGCTAAGGCAAAGTTGTAAAAGCCCTTACATTGAAGGTGTGCCCCAACACACAGAGTTCCTCAGCAAAGGGTAGAAGACGTGCTGATTCAAGGAATTTAAGAAAATCTTTAACCAATCATTGGCTGACCATTAAGCTTACTGAGCAGCGATTTCAGTGATGACTCATTACAGAGAATACAGACTGTATAACAGAATTAGTCCAGGCAAATCAATAAACAAACTATGACAAGAGGACCAAGCAACAATAAACCCTGGTAAGAGTGGGAATCTGAATTTCACAGTTGCCATTTTATATTGTCTGGAATGTCTAGTGTTCAAAAGAAAAGTAAAATATGTGCAAAAAAAAAAACAATAAAATATTGCGTGGATGCATACACACACAGAGAATCAGTCAATAGAAATTGTTCTTCTGTGGGCTCTAATGATGGACTCGTTAGTACAATTTTTGAATTAGCTATTATGAACACATTTAAAGAAGTGAAAGAAATCATATTTAAAGAATTTAAGGAAAGTAAGACAACTGACAACAATGTCTTACTAAGTAGATAATATCCATAAAGAAATAAAATTAATAGAAAAAATAGAAATTCTGGAGTTGAAAAGTATAATAGTCAAAATGAGTAATTCACTGGAAGGATTCAAATGCAGATTCAAGCTGGCAAGAGAAAGAATCAGTGAACTTGAATATAGGCAAATTGAGATTGTCCGGTGTGAGAAACAAAAAGAATAAGGAAGGAAGAAAAATTAAGAGAGCTTCACACACCTGTGGGATACCAGCAAACGTGTAATACATATGTAATGAGATTTCAAGAAGGAGAGAGGGAGAAAAGGGGCAGAAAGAATATTTTAAGAAATAATAGCCAGAAATTTCCCAAACTTGATTTTAAGACATTAAGCTACACATCCAAGAAGCACGATAAACCCTAAGTAGCACGAACTCAAGAAAAGCTAATTTAGAATTTAGACGAATTGCCATCAAAGTATCCAAAGCCAAAGAGACAGAAAAAATCTTAAAAGCAGCACGAGAAAAATGACTCAATGTGTACAAGGGATCCTCAATAAGTTTAAGAGCTGATTTCTTATCAGAACCCATGAAGGACAGAAGACAGAGCTATGGTATATTTGAAGGTTTAAAAGAAAAGAAATGTCAACCAAGATTTATATATACAGCAAAACTATCTTTTAAAGATGCAGGAGAAATTAAGACAATTCCAGATAAGCGAAAATGAGGGAATTAATTGCTAGCAAACTTGCCTTTCAAGAAATAATAAAAGGTGTCCGTGTTGAAGTCGAAAGGACACAAGATGGTAACTGAAATGTACATGAAGAAATAAACAGTTTCAGTGAAGGAACTACATAGGTAAGCATAAAAGAAGTGTGAATGTATATTCTTGTATCACTTTTGTTTTCCATTTGATTTTAAAAGACAACTGCACAAAGCAATAGTTATAAAATTGCTTGGATGGGTTTATAATGTGAAAAGATATAACTAGTATAACATTAATAATACAAAGGAGGAGAGCAAGAGTTGAACTACACTGCAGCAAAATTTATGTAAATAGTTAAAATGTTACTATTAATCTGAACTACATTGTTTTAAGTTAAGGTGGTAATTGTAATTTCATCAGCTAAAAGAAATAGCTAAGAAAATAAATTTTAAAAAAATATAAGAAACCCCAAAGGAATAAAAAGCTGCACTAGAAGCTATCTGTTTACCACAAAAGAAGACGATAGTAAAGGAAAAGAAGGCAAAGACATAAGATGTAAGGACAAATAGCAAAATGACAATATTACTCTGATACCAAAACCAGACAGGGACTTCACAAGAAAAGAAAACTACACACGGACATTTCTTATTAATATAGACACAAAAATCCTAAACACTATACTGGTAAACAGCATCCAGTGACATACAAAAAAAGCTATAAACCATGACCACATAGGGATTTATTCCATAAATGCAAAGTTGTTTTAGTATCTGATAATCAATCGATATAAGACACCATATTAATAGAATAAGGGACAAAAACCACAGGATCATCACAGGAGACACAGAAAAAGCATTTGATGATAACACTCTTTCATGATAAAAACACTTGAAAAACTAGGAATAAAACAAAATTTTCTCATCCTGCTAAAGGGCATTTAGAAAAACCCACACTTGACATCATAACGGTGAAAGACTGAATCCTTTCCCCTTAAGATGAAAACCAAGGCAAGATTTCCATTCTTACTACATCTACTCAAGATTATGGTGGAGGTACTAGCCAAGGAAATTAGGTAATAAAAAGAAATAAAAGTAATCTAGATTGGAATGGAAGAAGTAATATTTTTTCTCTAAGAAATCCACTAAAAATCTATTATAATTAATATGCGAGTTCATCAGCCTGGCGAGATACAAGATCAACATACAAAAATCAGTTGTATTTCTATACATAAGTAATAAAAAATACCTAAAATGAAACTAAGAAACTAACTAAATGATACATTTACAGCAGTATCAAAAAGAATAAAATACATAGGAATAAATTTAACAAAAGAAGTGAGAAACGTGGCTACACTGAAAAAATACAAGATATTGTTGAAAGAAGTTAAAATCTATTTAAAGGGAAAGACTTCTTGTGTTCATGGATTGGGAGACTTAATATTTTTAAGATAGCAACACTGCCTGAATTTATTTACAGATTCAATGCAATCTCTGTCAATCTCTTACTCTAAAAGTACAGTAATCAAGACAACATGTTGCTGCATAATAATAGACATATGGATCAATGAAATAGAACTGAAAGTACAGAAATAAAAGTTGACTTTCAACAAGGATGTAAGACCATTGAATGGGTAAAGAATAGGCTTTTTTTTTCTTTCTTTCTTTCTTTTTTTTTTTTTTGGTGGGGGGAAGATTAGCCCTGAGCTAACATCTGTGCCCATCTTCCTCTACTTTATATGTGGGTTGCCTGCCACGGCACGTCTTGATAAGCAGTGCATAGGCCCACATCTGGGATCTGAACTAGCGAACCCTGGGCCACTGAAGCAGAGCACGTGAACTTTGCTGTGCCACCAGGCCGGCCCCAAGAACAGCCTTTTTGACAATGCTGGGAAAACTGGAAATCCACGTGCAAATGAATGAAGTTTGTCTCCTACAATACAACAAACAACTCAAAACGCATCATAGACCTAAATATAAGACCTAAAACTAGAGAAGCCGTTATAAAGCTTTTTGACTTTGAGTTAGGAATTTTCTTCTAAGATGAGACATTGAAAGGACAAGAGACAAAGAAAAAGCAGATAAAACGGATTTCATAAAAACTAAATAGTTTTAGTGCAGCAAATGATACCATAAGAAAACAAAAGACATTACACAGAATGGGAGAAAATATTGGCAAATTGTGTATCTGTAAAAGACTTGTATCCAAATTATATTTTTAAACTCTCACAATTAGATAATAAAAAAACAAATAAACCTAATTTTTCAAAATGGAAAAAGGATTTGAGTAGGTATTTCTCCAAAGAAGATATGCAAATGGCCAATAACTAGATAAAGAGATGCTAAAAAACATTAATCAATAGAGAAGTAAAAATTAAAACCGTTAGGTAGCACTTTACACCTCCTAGAATGGCTAAAATCTGCAAGTCAGACAGTAACAAGTGTTGGAAGGGTGTGGAGTATTTGGAATTTTCACATGTTGCTGGCAGGGTTAGAAAACAGTGCATTCACTTTGGAAAAAGAGTTTAACACTTCCTCAAAATTTTAACGTAGAGTTATTATATGACCCAACGTTTCTATGTCTAGGTAAATACCCAAGAGAATTGAAAACATATGCCCGCATCTCTTTTTTTATCTTCTATGTGCTATTGGCTGTCCTATAATTTATGCAATGTCTAGTTGTGCTATTATTAAGATTGTATGACCCCTACTGAATATCCTTATGTTTCATATCTTCTCTTTCTTAAATTTGAGATTTGGCTATGATGTTTTGATAAAAGCATGGTGTGCTTACCAGTTTTTCTATAATCAAGAACAGGGTAGATATTTCATCCTCTGTACTCCCATAGCTCCATAGAAAGCACATATACACAGGTGTGTTTCTTTCACAGAGGTTAACCACAGGATATGTTCCAATTTCTTTCTGAATCCATAATACCTAGATCCCCATGTCGGTATCAGAGTAATGCCAGAGGAAATGTAACAAGCCTCATGACTTCCATAGAAGTCTTGAAGGACGTTGGGCCTAATAAGCAAGCCATATAGTATAAAATATTTCAGAGGGAACAAGCATGGTTCAAAATAGCAAGTTGTTTACATACTCAGAAGATTGCTAGAACAGGTGATACAGATTACATAGATGTAAAATTATTCATTATAAATTTAAAATTTCTCTCTCAATAAGAAGAGAAAGTGTGAATGTAAATTAGTGCAATCACTATGGAAAACAGTATGGAGGTTCTTCAAAAAATTAAAAATAGAACTACCATACGATCCAGCAATTCCACTTCTGGTTATTTATCTGAAGAAAATGAAAACTCTAGTTCAAAAAGATATTTGTACCCCAGTGTTCATTGCAGCATTATTTGCAATAGCCAAGTCATGGAAACAAAAGTGTCAATTGATTGATGAATGGATAAAGAAAATGCAGTACATATACGTGACAGAATATTACTCAGTCGTAAAAAAGAAGAAAATCTTGCCATGTGCAACAACATGAATGGACCTTGAGGGCATTATACTGAGTGAAATAAGTCAAATAGAGAAAGACAAATACAGTATAATCTCACTTATATGTGGAATCTAAAGAAAAGACAAGCTGCAAATACAGCAAACAGATACAGAGATACAGAGAACAGATTGGTGAAGGGGGTCAAAATGTTCTAATTTCCACTGATAAAATGAATACTTCAGGGGGATGCAAGGTATCAGGGGGATGCAAGGTACAGCATAGTAACTACTATAGTTGATAATACTATATTGCATATTTGAAAGTTGCTAAGAGAATAGATCTTAAAACTTTGCATGATAAGCAAAAAATTTTGTGACCTTCGTATGGTAATGAATATTAACTAGACTTGTGGTAATCATTTCCCAATATACACAAATACCGAATTTGTACGCTTTATGAAAACAACAAAATATTTGACTAAAAATACATATTTTTCTAAGATGGAAATTTCCAGATTTAAAATTCTAATAACATCTCTTCAAATGTTCAGATCCAGAGGCTAAAATCAACACCATATATTCAACACTATCTTCTAAAATGTAGAACAATGTAGTTGTGAACAAATCTGTTTTAAAAATAGAGTTGGCAAAATTCTGAGTAGACTAATTCTAAATGCATACTTTTCCCCCACTTGTCTATTAGGTTAAAATATTATTCTAAACAAGAAGCGGATTTTGAAAGAAGCTGGGCTTTGTTCGTGGATTATTTAGCTCCACCACGCTTTCCTACAACTTTAACTAGAATGTATGAATTCCAGAAGGGCCTGCCGACACGGATGCTTGCTAGTGGGGATATAGCCCCTTTCATCAAGGACTTTACTGGCTTTCAGAACACAGTCCTGCTTGCTCTAAATTTTATCCGCAAAGTGCATGAATATACAGGTAAGAAACCTCAAGTCATTATTTTTTTGTAATTTCTATACGTTGTGTTGATTTCATAGGTAATGAAATAACATTAGAATCATAATTATAAATCATTACAGCAGGCTATCTAAACAAGGAAATGTTGACTTCCTATAGGTATCTCTTTCAAAATTTTAACAATAATCCTTGTGGGCTTATGACAGGTTTTATTTAATGAGCACATGTTATAGTCTTTTCCTCTCTTGGAATGTCCTCTCCTCTGAGGTCCTTGCACAAAGACAGCAGATCAATATCACTGCATCTTAGTTCGGCCAGAAGGTAATAGGAATCTTTATTTCTTTCTTGGATAAGTTTTACTATTTTATTTTATTTTGGTTTGTTTTTAAGTGAAAAATGTAATAAGCATGATAATGACACTTGCCATGATTAACAGAACCATGAAATAAATTGTTACAGGAACTTTCCTTTTTCAGTTCTGCAAGTTATAGACACAAAGAAATCTGACCCCTCAAAATTCCCATTTTGGAGGAGGTATATTTCTCCAAATTTTCCAAATCCTAGGTTTACTAATAGTCGAAAACATAATGGTAAATTTGAAAATTACTTTCTTCTATTTCCCAGGTACCATTTACCCTTGTTCTACTGAGGAAAAAATATATATTTATATATTTTTATAAATATATATTAATATGGGTGCATACATGTATACACACATATATGTGTGTGTGTTTAATTTCTATTTCTTAAAGCAAAATTAGAAAATAAGATCTAAGTCAAAATAAAAATGAATACATTGTATATTAAATTTAAAAATTGTGCATGCATTTCTCAGGATAATACTTGCTGTTTTAATAAATAAACCTTCAAATCGTAATGGCAAAACCCAATAGCATTCTATTTCTGACTCACATGATGATTCAGGATGTTTACTGAACTGACAGGAGCCTTTCCTCCATGGTAATTCAGGGGCCCAGGATCATTCCCTCTGTGGCTCCATCAATCTTCGCAACTTCACCATTGTGCTCCCATTAAAAAATGAAAGGAATTAGAGAGCTTAAAGGGGAGTCCCTTTTCTAAGGCCTAGAACCAGAAGCAACAAACATAACTTGATCTCACATACTTTTGTCAAGAATAGTCATACAGCGCCACTAGATGGGGAATGGAAGGGACTTGGGAAATTTAATCCTTGTCTGAGCTCCACCGACAGGGAAATCACGAAATCTGTTGATCTGCCAGTCATCTTTGCCACATTGTTAGATATACAAAGTACAATCTAGGCCCAGATGATATAAACAAGTTCTGACTTCCTAGTATGTAATGAGTGAGGGACTGAGTGGATGGTTAGAATTGATTTCATTTAAAGATTGTATATAAGAGATTTCTAGATTTTTTTAAGCTTTAGTTTTACTAAAATTAACTTTAGATTTGTTAAGGAGTTTTGAATTTTCTCTATAGGTTACAATCAAAAGAAAAATAAAAAATGACAAATTGGAGTATAGTTAAACTAGCTATCTTGCTTCCTAGCTTCCTGTAGTAAATGCGTGCTCACAATGCTCAGAATTCAGAAACAGTGCTGAAATATTTTTAATTAACCCAAGTATAGAAAAACTAATAGTAAGTATCATTAATAAAAATATTTTTGCTATTGAACACATTTTGTTTATAGTCAGTAAACATATATTGAACAAACTTTTTAACATAACATTCAGCTACATTTTTGACAACAGAAAATTCAAGATTTTGTTTTGCACCAGAAACTGGGTTGAATTTCCTTGTATTTTAACCTTTATAGCTTGATATTTTTGAGATTTCAAGTCTCCATTATTCTGGCATTTTTTTAAGTAATTATTTATTTACCTCGACCAGAATTGGGAAAAGCCACGCAAGGGAAAGTGTAGTCTAAGGAATAGACCACTTACTTTTATGGTCTCCCTGCCTCACTGCTAGTAAAATAATATGGGGGAAAGAGTGATTCCTGACTCTTGAGACTTTTGATAAATAAGCTCCAACCAATTGCCAGCCACCCATCAGGAACCTCCACGGAGAGGCAAAGGTCCAGGGATGTTAATGAAAATAGCTGCTCATGAAACAAAACCATGGGAAATAAACACGATTTTCCTGACAGGGAATCAATAGCGGGAAAAGAACAATAGGGCCAGGTTCAAAACTTCTTATCTTTCTTTCTTGCTCATTAACTGCTCAATCCATTCTGACACGTTTGTTCCACTCAAAATTCACACCACTACTAAATACTTCTCCACTTCTTAATAATGTCATTTTTATGGCTGTAATTTTATTTATAGTTATTTTTAAAATATATTCAATATATGTCTTTTTTAAAAAATTAAAACACTACAGAAAGTTATTCAATGTAAATAAAACTTACTCTTTCATAATCATCTCTTAACCTCATACCTTGATTTCTTGCCTGATAAATTTTTTTAAAGTTTCAGAATCACTTCTACAAAAACGTATTCACATAAATTAGTGATTATAAATAAATGAATAAATTATTTGACAAAATTGTGTTGTTTGCATAAAAGAGATTATAGGAATGGCACTGCTCTGTGCTATATCTTTTTCATTAACCATGTATATTTGAGAAATTAGCAAGTCAGCAAATATTGACAGACATCATTCTCTTTAAATAACAGCTTTCCACTGAATGGATTTATATTCTCTCCAGTTTCAGGCAATGCAAAAGTGCCATTCAATGTGTTCTTTCATTAGTCTAATTTGTTAGAATAGTGACACATTAAATTACTAGGAATGAATTCATGGGTCAGGTATTGCCAAATGGCAGTTGAAGAGTGTGCTATAGAGTATATCCGTGTGAAAATAAAAACAAAACAAAACAACACAAACTGTTTATTAAGGTTCAAGTTTCTGCAAAGACACCAAAAAGTAGTATTAGTAAACTTTTTAATTTGCAACTGTCTGATATGTGAAAAATATCACTTTACTTTTTATGAGTTTTCATTTCTTTAATCATTGCTGTATTCATTATTCTCTTTAGTTACTTATGTATCTTGTAAGTTTGAATGTGAAGGCATAAACTAATTTTAAATAGTGAACTATGTTTTATTAAGAATGAATATGAAAACATGCTGATTTCATACTAACTAAATTGAATTTTGTTTTAAATGATTTCAACATTTGGAATAAAAATTAAAATTTTACCTACAACTTTTAAATATCTTTATTTTTCTAGGAACATTGTCTTTTACTGTATGGAAAACTTTAATGAAGGTAAAAGCTGCAAGGAAACTGTTTCTAGAGATTTTGGAATTCATCCTTCACTTTTTTAATTAACTGCTTCTCAAAATTTATCCATAATGATAATTTCTCAAGGAACAGTATTCTCAAAGATTAGTCTTTGCATGTTTGCTTAATTTTGTCACTGTGCCCATATTTTAAAATTTGATTTAATGTTGCTGTTAATTTACTTAATTAATAATTATGGAATTAACATTAATAATAATTAAAGTTTAACTGCCCAATGTAGATTCGGTTAAATAACTGACAAATGCTGTTAAATTAATAAAGGTCATAAAAGTTTCTTGGACTTTTGGATTTTGTTCTACCTAAATTAAGTTCACAAAATTTGAAGGAATGGATTTTCATGGTCAGTAGTCAAGAGGCAGAAGATTTTAAAAGGATATTTGGATTTCTAAAACGCTTAAAAATGAACTATTCGTTTATAATGTATTACCTGATTTATCAATGTTTTGGGAAGTTATTAGTTCTCTCAAAGTTAGAAAATTGTGTTCTGAGCATCTCTTTTTCTAGTCTATATTTTTAGAGTACTTCAGGGTCACAGAGGGCAAAAATTCTTTCCTTTAAGAAGAGACAGGGTGGCTGGCCCAATAGCTGAGTGGTTACGTCCACGTGCTCTGCTTCTCAGCCCAGGGTTTCGCTGGTTTGGATCCTGGGCATGGACACAGCACCGCTCATCAGGCCGTGCTGAGGCAGTGCCCCACATAGCAGAGCCAGAAAGATCTACAACCAGGATATAAAACTATGTACAGGGGGGCTTTGGGGAGGAGAAAAAGAAGACCAAAAAAAGATTGGCAACAGATGTTAGCTCGGGTGCCAATCTTTAAATAAATAAATAAATAAATAAATTATTACTATAGCATAAACTTCAGGAATACAAAACCACGAAATATACCCATATTGAATTACAGCAGCTCTATCATTCATAGAAATCTTCATTTGCTAATAACTTTTAATCATTTGTATTAGTTTCCTTTTGCTACTATAACAAATGACCACAAATTCAGAGGCTTTAAAACCACACAAATGTATTATATTTTTTAATATAGTGCTGGAGATCACAAGTCTGAAATGGATTTCACCGGACAAAAATCAAAGTACTGGCAGGTCTGGGTTCCTTCTGGAGGCCGAAGAGTACAATCGATTCTCTTGTCTTTTGCAGCTTCTAGAACCTGCCTTCAGTCCTTGCTTCATGGCTCTTTCTTTCATCCTTGAAACCAGTAGCATAGTGGCTTCAAATCTCTCTGATTCTGACCGTTCTGACTCCATTTTTTTGCTTATAGGGACCATTGTGATTATAACAGGTCCACCCAAATTACCCAGGACAAGCTCCCATCTCAAGATTCCAATTCGGTCACATCTGCAAATCTCTTTTGTTGTGTAAGTTAATCTATTCATGTGTTCTGGGGGTTCAGACATGGATATCATTTAGAGGCCTTTATTTCTGTTCTGTAATATATGTATTCAAGGATAGCTATAAGAAAATGGCACATTTGTGGTCGCAATGCAATAAACACATGACAAATTTCTGAGTACATCATTACAAAATAATACATATGTTTTCTACTGATGGCTTTAATCCAGTAGGAATTGTTCTGTTCCATATTAGAAATGATAGTTGGCAGTATCTTGATTAGTGATTATATTACTAATTAAAAATTAAAGTAATTTAGCTTTGTGGAGTGAAATAGGCAAAGTAAATTAAGGAAAAAAGGAAGAGGATTTATATGTAGTACAATACTGCATGAAAACAGTGGGATGAAAGGGCAAATGGTTTTTATTAGATATTAGAACCAAGAGCTAAAAACTCATCAAGAACCAAATAAAGTGCCCTTTATATTTCTTGAACTTTCTGAGAACTCATTTCTATTTCTCTCTGTGCATTGAATCTATTCTTCCCTTGCTATATAGAGACTGATTCCTTTGCTCCATTTGAGCATGACTCATCATCATTTCTCCCCAAAGTTCTAGAGCCTACATCAGTTTACAAGTTATGCGCTCACAGCCCACAACTAACTGACCTACCCTTGTCAGAATATAAATTTCCCAAAGACAGAGCTTGTTTGGTGGGCTGTACCCGCTGTGTTGGTTTACCTGCTAGTTGTACATGCTAGCTCCAATGAAACTGTGGACAACGACTAACACAGTCATAGCATAAAAATAATTGGCAATAATCCTCCATTTTACACAGACAATAAGTGGGCTATTTTCAGAAAAGAACATATGGACTGAACAGTCATGTGCAAACTATTCACAGATGCCCACCTACATCTGCGGTTCAGATCAAATAAGGAAAAATATTGAAGTGAATTATTGGTTCAGACAAATTATTTCTTTTCTTTTCTTTTTTGTGAGGAAGATTGGCCCTGAGCTAACATCTGCTGCCAATCCCCCTCCCCTTGCTGGAGGAAGACTGCCCCTGAGCCAACATTTCTGCTCATTCTCCTTCACTTTTTGTATGTGGGATGCTGCCACAGCACAGCTTGATCAGCAGGGTGTGTGGGTCTGCACCCAGGATCCACATCCATGACCCCTGGGCTGCTGAAGTGAAGGTGTGCTAACTCAGCCACTATGCCACCAGGCTGGCCCCAGATAAATTATTTCTTAAACTTTATAATGATGGTTAAGTTTATGGGATATATATAGCCTAAAAAATCCATGAAAAAAATGACTCCAAAAATGCTTTCCATTTTTTTTTGTGTTCTCATATTTGCACTACTGCTTTAGGACAAAACAAATTTTTGAGTAGAAAAATTTAGAGACTGGAAATTCTTAACATATTAATCTCTTGATCATTTTCTTCCATGATCTTTATCGTTATTTTATGTTTACACCATATGATTGGGTCTTGATTTTTTTTATCCAAACAATCACAGTCTTGAACTTTTATGATTAGACCATTTGCATTTAACGTAATTTTAAATGTTTAGGTTAAATCTACCAAGCTCAAAGAGATATGTTCCTTTTTTATCACATTTATCACTTTTTGCCCTTTTTTGCAGTGAGTACTTTTTATGATTTCATTTTAACTCTACTATTTACTTACTTCATACTACTTTAGAAATACAAACTATTTAAAGGTAAAAATTGGTTTCTCCAAGGACTGCAGCATACAAATTTAATTAACTGGTCTATCATCAAATAATATTGTGTTACTTCATGTGTAGTACCAGAATATTCTCATTTTGTTCTCTTCTTTGTGCTATGGTCATAAATTTTATTTTTACATATGGGATAAACAAATTGCTGTCGTTTTTATTTAAATGAGCGATTGTCTTTTAGAGAAATTCCTGAGTATGCAAATTTTACTTGCTTTGCTTTAACTTCTTTTGTAATGTAGTCTTGCAGGTAATGGATTCTCTGTTTTGTTGTCGCCAGCTGTAATGGTCATAGTAGTGGTGGTGGTGTTTGGTTTCAGTTTGCTTCACTGAAAACATCTTTATTTCTCATTCATTTATTATTTTTTTTTTTAGTACACAGGTTTAACTCTACAATCCAGTTATCTGTATAGTTTTAGATGAGACATCTATTGGGATCTTTAAATTTATTCTTCTGTATGTAATTTATCTTTTTTCTCTGGCAACCTTCAACATGTTCTCTTTATTTTTAGATTCCTTCCAGTGTGAATACAATGTGTCTAGGTGTGTTTGGGGTAGATATTTAGCCTTCTTGGTGCTCTCTGAGATTTCTAGCTCTGGGGATTGATAACTTTCTTTATTTTGGAAAATTCTCCACCAATGTCTCTTCAAATATTCCTGCTCCATTCTCTCTCCTGTCTGCTGTGAGGTGCCATTTATACCAATGTTAGATTGTTTGATATTATCACACAAATCCTTTACTCTCTGTTCTGACTTTTTGCTCATTTTTCTCTTTTGTTTCATTTTGAGTAATTTCTATTGACCTATCTTCAAGTTCATTAACTTTTCCTCAGCTGTGCAGAGTCTGCTGGTGAGCCCATTAAAGGGATTTTTCACCACTATCAACATGCGTGGTGTTGAAAAAATTTCTAATATTTCCCTTTGATTCTTTCTTGTAGTTTTAAACCTCTCTGCTGAAATTGCTCATGTTTTCATATTGTAGTCTACCTTTACCACCAAAAGCTTTAATATCTTAAACATGTTTAATTTAAATTCCCTGCCAGATAATTTCAACATCTGGGTCATATAAGACTCTGATTCTGCTATTTTTGTCTCTTGACAGAGGGTTATTTTTTCTTACTTTTTTTATGTGTGACCCATAATTCTAGGTTGAAAGCCAAACAACATGTATAGGAGAGTAGAGATCAGGGTAAAAAGTGTTCATGCTTGGAAGTGAGCAGGCCCCTTGTTCTGATAGGCTTTTAGTTTAGAGGAAGTGAGCAAATCTAGCCAACAATTGGATTTTGTTGCTCCTACCATTATTCTCAGTGCATCACTGACTTCACATTCCTCTACTGTCTCCTGTGCTTAGGGTGAAACTGGGTTGCTGGAGGGTTTTTCTCAATGATCCTCCTCTGCCCTCAGCCTTCGGTATTTTCTGCATCAGTCCGTGCTTCAGTGAGGTCTCTCTCCATGTTTTTGCTCTTCTCTGATGTTAGAAGTTTGTTATTAGTGATGATTGCTAGCCTGGAGTGGGTGGGCAGAATCATTTTCTGTTGTCCTGGTTCATCCTCTGTCTCACTCAGGCCATCACTGGGTCTCCAGCCTAGGACTTTATCAGTGACTGAGTACCCCCCGGAGGCAGGAAATTTCTAATGATCTGAATGCAGATTGATTTCCTGCTTCTCCAATAGAGCTAGGATTTCTGTTTTGTTTCATTTTGATTTTCTGTACCCTTCTCTAAGTTGCAATAGGGCAATAGGACTTGCTGCCTCTCCACCAGCAGCTTAAGGATTTTGTACCATAGAGGAGATATGGGGAGAAGGATCTGAGTGGATTGTGCCTTTCCAGCTGCTCTCTCTTCCTCCAAGCATACACCAAGAAGGAGCCTTTCTCAGTTCCTTCCATGTCCCTGAACTCTCTAGCAAATACCCAGGAAGATCCATGGAAAAGAACATTTCGTTGGGTAAGAAGTGCCTTTACATCTGTGGCTCCCATGCATCCTAGTCTCTCATGTTAGCCCATCCTCAGCAACATTCCCTCCGGAGCACCCTGATGGGTTCCTGGGACTTTGTAGGGCTTGCACTAGTTTGACTTGTATCTCTGTCCAGTTCTACTTCTGCCCCCCTCTTCCTTCCAGGGTATTGACCTCTATAAAAGCATTAACTCCAAACTCCATCTCAGCATATGGATCCAGAAAACCCAACTAAAATATTTTTAAAATTTAAAAATTTAGATTTGTATTTCTAATGTTGAAAATTTCCATTTTAATATGGCTGAATAAAAATATCTTTGACTATTCTATTCCCTAACCAAACTGAGCCCATCTAGGAAAATTTGGTTTTAAATGTAAATTCTTTCTTTTCTAACACTAGGAATTACTTATAAAGCAAACCACTTAGTGTAACAAAGAAATCTGTCTAAGGGAGTGAAAATGAACAAGAGAGCAAGAAAGTAACTAAGGAAGAAAGCAAAACAATGATTCCTTTTTGTATCAATGAAATCATTATTAGCTGATAGTTGGAGGAAATCTCTAGACACTCACTGATACCACAATGTGTTAGAGAGGTAAAGACTAAGTAAGAAAACACAGGCATGCAATCTTATCAAATGTTACAGAATTTAGGAGACAATGTTTCAACACGTCTCTACTAATTCAGGAAGCTACTTATTGCTTGACTGAAATAAATGCTTATTGAATGCTATAGTGTGGTTCTAATTATGATGAGTTTGGGGGAAAAAGAAATGAATAATACATGATCCCTTACCTGGGGTGAATTATCATTTAACAAGGAAGGGAGAATAGACAGAAAATAGTTTGCATTTCTAATGTATTTTACACATCAGAAATTTTATTACACTTAATACACACAAAAAAATTGTTCACTCAGAAAATACTCATCTGTACCTACTACACCAGAGGCACTGTCCTAGGCCCTAGTTATACAGTAACAGAAAAATAGACGGAAATCTGTGACCTCATGGAGGTTATATTCTCATCAGTGAGTTGGATAATAAGCAAACCTGATAGTCTCAGTAAATATTAATGTTAAGGAAAAAATAATTTAGGGAAAAATGATAAGGAATACTAGAAGATATTGAGCATACAAAATTTAAAAATTAAACATTTTTAATTAAATTTTTTTAATTTAGAAATTAAATTTATTTTTTTTAATAAAAATTTTAAAAGGTTCATCAGTGAGGTCTTGCTAAGAAGAGAGTATTTCAACAAAGATATAAAGGAGGAGAGAGAATGAACCTTGAGGATACCTGGGGTAAGACTATTCCAGGCAAAGAGGAAGAGCACACACACAAAGGTTGGAAGCTGGGAGCAGGCCTGCTATGCTCTTGGAAGAGCAGAAAGACCATTAAATGAGGTGAAATAAGTAAGAGATATAATCAGAAAACTGATGGATTTGAGAGGCCAAGGGTTAGGACTCAGGTACAAAAAGTAGACCATGTAGCATCTTGTAGTCCATCATAAGGACTTTTTTTTTTAAAACTTGGAAAGGAATGGAGAACATAGAGAAATTTTTTGAGCAGAGGAGTGACCAAACTAGCTTCTCTGTTGAGACTACACTCTTCAGGTAATGGGAAAGTGGTAAGGAGGCTATTGAGATCATCCAGAGGAAATATGGTGTTATCTTGGACCATAATAGAAATGGTAATACAGTCGTATTCTGGATATACTTTGAACGCAGTGCCAACATGATTTGTTAATGTATTGGACGTGAGGTCTTAAAGGAAGACAAATGTTATAAATGATTTCAAGTTCAGACTCCTTCATTCCCTTCCTTTCCTGAATAATTCAGTGAAAAATACATTAGGTAGACTAGGCAAGATAAGAGTTGGGGACAGGAGAAGGGGAGTCACGGTGACCCAGCATGGAGATCCAGTGCCCAAGCAGGATGGTTGATGTGTACTCACAAAGGGAAGGCCCAGGTATAGGAAAACAGAGTCCAAATCTGGCTAAAAATGCATTCCCTGAGAGGAGAGGCCCAGCAAAGGGAGCCAGAGCCCAAGCAGTATCAAGAGGGAATTCATTGATAGAGGCCACATAGCATAGGATATTGGAGCTCAAAGAGGGTGAGGAAGACATCCATACAGAGGAGGAGGTTGTGGCACAGACGATAGATTGACTTATGTACAGAAAAAATAATTAAATAAATAAACATTTAAGGCTAATAGAAGCCAAGTTTTTTCACTGTAGAGAAGGGAGTTACAAACATGAAAAGTGTGATAAATAACCCCTGTTCTGCTGGATTAGAATTGGAGGTATGGTTGTGAATTCATGATTTTCAATAGAGATAAATTAGATGATAGGTGATTATAGTTACAGACAGACAGATAGATAGATAGATAGATAGATAGATGTATCTACTGAGAGGGTCTGTGAGAAGAGACATCCCAAAAATGATGAACACATATACCACTCAGATCTTGACTTCAAAATAGCGTTTTTCAATAAATGGAACAAGGATGCCTTGGAGAAATGGCTGATTCTAGAGTTGAGGCAGATAAAGGAAAAGATAAGCTTGAAGTACCTTGTTATTCCAGAAAACAATAATGTGTTTTAAGAAAATAGACGAATATATTGTCAAAGGAGGCTTCCACTGGCCAATACTGGGAAAACGGAATAGTGAAATAAATAATAAAGTATTAAAACTCATGGAATAAAATAATAAAACAGAAATATAGAGAGATATAAATAACTGAATAATTACATTTAAACTTTGTTGAGGAATAGGATATTTACATAGGTTCGAAGTATCTTCCAAATATGTATCTATAATACATATATATGTACATATAATGTGTACATATGCATACATATATATGTATATATAACACATGCGCATATATAGTACATAATACATATAATATACATAACATGAACAAATATAATATAAGTAACAAACATGAAACATAAGCAATAACAACAAATAAAAATATTAATGCACATATAAATAAAATATAAATATATAATAAATGCGAAGAGGAAAAGAATATGATTTCATTGGGGAAATCTGGCAGACTCCACTTTAATTAAGTGAAGAAAATGGGCATTATCAGTAATGGGACAAATTAAAATTGCGTTCTATTTTACCTGATGCACTGGAAGAACACAGTAGTACTTAGGTGATATTTCTGCCAAATACACATAACCCAAATCCAATTATGAATAAACATCAGAGAATCCAATTGAGGAGCAGCTACCAAATAGCTGGCCTATATTTTAGGGAAATAGTCATGGAAATGAAGAAAAGATAATAAATTTAAGTGGGAGAAAAAGTAAATTTGCCCAATTGACTATAGTGAGCAAGGGGAAGTGACATTTCATAGATACTCCTTTAGCACACTGGACGATGTTGGACTACTCTCAATGAGGGAGAAGTTGACAAGTTAAGGCTTGTTTAGGAGAGATGACACTGCTGTGTCTGGAGGTTGGGGTGGGCAGCTGTGGTTTATTGACAATTTTTTAAAAACTGTTTTGGAACTACAGTACTCTATTGCAATGATTTAGAGAAGGGTGAATGAACACAAAGTTTTTACAGTTATACAAGACTCACAATCTCCTGGCAGCTGTGATTGCATTCCTTGAAATGCTGAATGTAACCGAGAGGTTTCAGCAAAATTTGCAGTAAAGAAAGTAAGTTAAAGTGACCATGTGAGTGTAGCCCTTAGGCCTATTCCCAATTTTTGGTTTCTTATGCATTGATCTGTGATCAGTTCACTTCAGGATATCAAAAAACCCAATCACCCTTCCAAGAGACTGTGTTACCTCTTACCTGGGAGTCAGGGGAGCAGGAAGTGGCAGGTGGGCTAGGCTAGAAGATGTGATGGTGGAGCTGTCAGAGAAGCGTTTTTCTCTCTTTGGTCCCTCAGCTCTGTCCTTCTCAGTACCTAGGAATGCCCTGGCTCAGGAACTCTTCATTTCTGCTCCCTCATGTGGTACAGTGCCTTCCACCCTACAGCCCATGGCTTTGCCCACTTCTGCTAAGCATCCCTTTTCCATATGGGACTGAGCTCCAACAGGGCCATAAAGAGTGAATCCCTCGCTGCCTTTGGGGTTCCTGAGCATATGTAGGGCCCTCCTGTCAGGGACGAGGAGACTTTGACCCTACCTCTAACCCCTAGAACAGCTGAGATCAGGACAGAGGGAAGCAAGGAATTGGTGGGATGCAGAGAATGTGTCTCCATACCAGTAAGAAGACATATTTATGGTCAAGCTGGGGTAGAACAGCCCACTTACAGTTTTCCTCCCATTTAAAGCTTTACATTAGCTTTTTGAATTACTTAACCTTTTTCTTATCATCTGGAAGAAAGTGCAATTAAAAATGCACACTGTCAATGTTTTGGCCCATACAAATCCCTATACCAGCTATTGGGACTCCTGGATCCTTCTCCTCCAGCCTGGGGGAGGGAGCACAAACAAATGAGCTTCTAATGCTTTCCCTCTACACAAAACAACAGGAACTTGGGTATCTGTAGACACTCTCTTGCCCCAATTAGAGACAACATTCAAAAGTCCCATTCAGGCTGCTTTTTGAACCACCTTCAACCATCTTCCTTCGTTAAAGGGAAACAAAGCAGAGTCTCACATATTGCCCAAATGGCTATAGAGTTTGCTCAGATATAGCCACTGTCACCATCAACTCTATGTTCTTTACAGAATCTCTTCCTTGTCTCTAAGAATTATTTAATATATTTATATAGTATGACATATATTATATATATACAAATTATATATCATATGTAATATATACATAATATATATTATATCACATATATGATGTAATATATAATATATTATATATATAATTTTGCATTTCATTATTCATGTACATAGAATTTTGACAGAAAACAAGATGCCTCTGGATCTGAAAACAATGCATTTATTACTCATAGAACATCATAATGCCAGTTCCTCATGCCCTAATTTCCACAGAATGATGCAATGAGGGCCAGATGTTCACCTTGGCATGCAGTGGAGTTGCACCACAGGAAAGGAATCCCAAAATAATAAGGTGTGGAACTTGCAGAGCAGCTGGCATTCTCTATGCTCACTCACGCAAGAGAGAGAAAAAGAAACTTCACCTTTACATTGAACAGAAGCTGGGGTGAGGTGAAAGATGATAAAATTCTTCTACTACATATTCAAATTACTTTCTTTCATCAGAGATTAAATTTTTATGGTAATCCTTTGTTGAACATCCCAGAGAGAGACATCTTTTCTACCTTGTTTATCATGGCAGCCCAATGCTGATGCAACACCAGGAATAAGGTCACTGCTCAATAAACATCTGTTGATTAAAGTCAGAGGCTTGGGAATGATTTTCTGATAGTTTTCAGGCAACTCACTGTGGTTAGAATAAGCACACAGCACATACATACAGGGAAGTGTTAGGCCTGCATGAAAGCACGTCCTGCATATTCCCAATTTATGGCCCGTAGTTCAAATCATAGTCCAGGGGTTCTGAATCAACCATCTCTTGTGCATCACTCCTTAATCCTCTTGGACTTAATTCTGACTGCAGCCTATGCTGCTATGATCAGTTCCAAATAGGCTTTGACTTGCTTCATGCAGGTGCAACTTAATTTCAGTCACTCCTTGTACCTCTTACATACTGCCTTGGGTTTTTACAGCTATGCTTCTACCTGGGGCACCTGCAAGAGCCTGTTGGGTACCTAGACTTGTACAACCAGAATAGCAAGAGATTTTCTACTCATTGGGCCACCCTTGTTTGAAAATTATACCTAGGATTTAGTTTATGGAGGTATGATTGAAAGAGGACAGGGAGAGGCCAATGACACTGAAAGAAGAATTTATTACTGACATTTCCAGAAATAAGTGAGCATGCCACACCACACAGGGGCACAGAGGAAGCACCGGGATGGTCAGGAGGCAGACAACAGGAGTGAGGAGAAAGCATAGGTCAGACCTCCACTGAGGTTTCCTTGATAAAGGCAAGACAGAGCAGAGGAAACAGTCTACGACTCATTTTGGGAAACAGGGGTGGTCTCTAGGTACTTGGCCCTGGAATGATTTAGGGCAGGAGAAATGTTGGCTAGGCGTGTGAGAGATAAGAAGGTGGTGAGGGGCTCAGACTTGGATCCACAAGGCTGTACAGGAAGGCATGTTTCCGGCAAGCTGTCTCCCATCCCCAAGAATTAATTGCCTCTGAGAGAGGCAGTGTCTCTCCAGGTCTATAAAGGCCCCAGGAAATATCAAAACGTCATAATATATGAAATAAAAAACATAATTAATGTACCTTGAACAATGGATAATGAAAGAAGGATAAATGCTTCTTACTTCCACATCTCAAGGCCAAAAGTTGGATGATGCCTTTCAAAATATTCCTCATATATCCCATGACATTAAGCAATCTTACTTTAGTGGTGGCAGCTCAATTGTCTCTCCTTGTATTAGCTTTTCCTCCTTCCCTTTTTCCTCCTTTCTTTTCTTTCATTATTTTCTTGGGATCATGTTCCCATATATATTACCTGTGTACAGGCCTTTGTCTCAAATCTTGCTAGACTTCAGACAGGTCAGAAATACAGGTCTGGGCTTGTATATAAAGTGAAACAGAAAAAGGATTCAATAAGTGCTAAATCTCACAAAAACCTCTGCTGAATTTTGTATAGAACTGTTTATTTTATGTAGTTATGTTGCTCAAGTCTCACCAATCAGAATCATTTGGATTCACAGTGATCCTCCACGAGAAGTACACACACTCAAGGTAAAAATATGTGACTTATTATTATAGTTGCTATGAGAGACAAGACAAAGGGACAGAAATAAGACAGAAATAAGTAAGTCTTGAGACCAAGACTTACCAACATGCCTCAGAAATTGACAAATACTCGACTTTATCTGCAAGGCACAATGTGTTTGTTGGTAAGGCATTCCCATCTCTACCCTATTATCAGCAGGCAAAGAAATTCAAAGGGTTGATTGGTTGAGATATAAAAATCTCAATTCCAGAGTGACGTCAGCATCATAGTAGAGTTAGTTGGTTCCTTTGTCAATCCCCTGTAAGTTACAAATAAACGGACATTCATTAACCAACAGAGGATTCCCTACACAGCACAAGAAGACACCTGAGAGATCCACGGAGCTATACGTCTTAAAGTGAGTTGACAGGATCCCTAGGAAGCAGTGGAATGAGATGAGCACACTCCTCCCCCTCCCTGGCAGCAGTGAGCCAGGTCGTGGATACTCACACAGCAGCTAGCACAGTGCAACTGTAAGTGGGGGCGGGGCAGCCTGGCCACACATGAATGCTTTCAGAGTGGTAGCCTGGCACACAAGAGTGCCCACCATGCCACAGTGGCCCTGCCTGTGGGAATGCTTCACACTGAATGGCAGTGGCTCAGACCCCATGTAGGTACACCTCCCACCTAGCATTGGAGCTCAGCTCATCCCCTGCTGCAGGCCCCACCTGCAGTGCACAATCTACCCACCAGGTACAGAAACTCTGCCCATGTGAGCACAACCTGCCAAGCAGCTGCAGCCAGCCGACGCAAACACAGAGTGGCCCTCCTGGCACAACCACAAGCAGGTGGGGCAAGATTAGAAAACTCAGCTCCTACTTCCCCCTAGCGGTAGTAGGTGGAATCTGCAACCTGATATTACCATAAATGTGCTGGCAAAGGATCAATTCATCAAACACCATGAAGAACTACAGTAACAAAAGGAGAAGAAAAATGACAAGTCTCCAAAAAGCAATCTTGAAGTCACAGAAGTTTACAGTCTAAATGACAGAGGATTCAGAATAGTTGTCATAAAGAAACTTAAGTCACAAGAAAACTCAGAAACACAATTAAATGAGCTCAGCAATAAAATTAATGAGGAAAAGAAATACTTCACCAAAGAGCTTAAAGCTCTACAAAGAAACCAAACAAATTCTGGATAGGAAGAGCAAAATTAATGACATAAAAAATAATCTAGAAACCATAAAAAATAGAGCTGATGTTAAGGAGGACAGAATTAGTGAATTAAAGGATAGAAATATATACATGCTTCAGGTAAAGGAGGAGAGAGAACTAATATTTTTTAAAAATGAAGATATTTTGGGGGGAATATCAGACTCAATTAGGAAAAGCAATATAAGTATTATAAGTATTCCAGAGGGAGAATAGAGAGAGAAGGGAGCAGAAAGCTTTTTCAAAGAAATAATAGCTGAGAACTTCCCAAACCTGGGAAAGGAACTGGACTCACAAGTACCTGAAGTCAATTGCATGAACTCCTAATTGCATAGATGCAAGAAGACATTCTCCAAGGCTTATAATATTAAAACTGGCAAAATTCAATTACAAAGAAAAAATATAAAAGGAAGCAAGGCAAAAGAAAATAATCTACAAAGGAACCCCCACAAGGCTTTCAGTGGATTTCTTGGCAGAAACCTTACAGGCTGTGAGAGAATGAAATTTTATATTCAAAATACTGAAACAAAAATTTTCAGCCAAGAATACTCTATGCAGCAAAGCTATCCTTCAGATATGATGGAGAAATAAAAGCTTTCCCATATAAACAAAAGCTGAGGGAGTTCATTACCACTAGACCTGCCTTACAAGAAAGAATGAAGGAAGCCCTCCTATCTGAAACAAAAAGGCAAAGTTTTACAAAGCTTTGAGCAATGAGATAAACAGACAGACCAAATCAGAAAATTGGAGCTCTCTTTCAGAACAGGTTAGCAAACACTTCACTATGACATAAAAGATAAAGGGAAGAGAAGCATTAAAAATAACTATAAACACTTCAATTTAGTCACAAACTTACAATACAAAGCAGAATAATTTTTGACAGCAACAACTCAAAGGGGAAGAAGAAAGGGATGGAACCTTCTTAGGCTAATGGAGATAAGAGGCTATCAGAAAATGGGCTATCTCATCTATGAGATCTTTTGTACAAACTTCATGGTAACCACTAAACAAAAATCTCAGAGAAGAACCACAAATCACAAATAAAGAGAAAACTGACAAAATCATCACAGAAAACCACCAAATTGAAATGGCAGTCAGAAATACAAGGCAAACAAGGAAATATAGAACACTCAGAAAACAAGAGAGAAAATGTCAGTATTAAACCCTCATATATCAATAATATCTCTAAATGTAAATGGATTTAATTCTTCAATCAAAAGACAGAGAGTGGCTGGATGGATTAAAAACAAGACCCATGGGCCAGCCCAATGATGCAGTGTTTAAGTTCACATGCTCCACTTTGGTGGCCCGGGGTTCACTGGTTGGATCCTGGGTGGGGATCTATGCACAGCTTATCAAGCCATGCTGTAGCAGGCGTCCCACATATACAGTAGAGGAAGATGGGCTAGTATGTTAGTTCAGGGCCAATCTTCCTCAGCAAAAAAAGAGAGAGAATTGACAGCAGATGTTAACCTAGGGCTAATCTTGCACCAAAAAAAGAAAAAAAAAATGACCCCAAAATATACTGCCTCTAGAAAACACATCTCAGCTCTAAAGACAAACACAGGCTCAGAGTGAAGGGATGGAAGACAATACTCCAAGCAAATGTTAAGCAAAAGAAAGCAAGTGTTGTCATACTTATATCAGACAAAATAAACTTCAAGATAAAAAAGGCAATGAGAAACAAAGAGAGACAATATATAAAGATAAAAGAGGCATTTCACCAAGAGGACATAACACTTATGAATATATATGCACCTAACAGAGGAGCACAAAAGTATACAGAGACAACTATTAACAGACCTAAAGGGAGAAAATGATAGTAACACAATAATAGTAGGGGACCTCAACACCCCACTTACATCAATGGATAGATCATCCAGACAGAAAGTCAACAAAGACATAGTGGCCCTAAATGAAACACTAGACCAGATGGACTTAATAGGTATATATGTAGAGAGAGAACATTCCATCCAAAAATAGCAGAATACACATTCTTCTCAAGTGCATATGAAACATTCTCAAAGATAGACCATGTTGGGAATCAAGGCAAGCTTCAATAAATTTAAGAAGATTTAAATCATATCAAGCATATTTTCTGACCACAATGCTATAAAACTAGAAATCAACGACAAAGGAAAAGCATAAATATGTGGAGATTAAACAACAATTGGACCAATGAAAAAATGAGAGGAGGAAATCAAAAAATACCTGGAGACAAATGAAAATTAAAACACAGTATACCAACTCTAATGGGATGCAGCAAAAGCAGTACTAAGAGGGAAATTTAAAGCAATACAAGCTTATCTCAACAAACAAGAAATCTCAAATAAGTAGTCTTAAACTACACTTAGCAAAACAAGAAAAAGAATAAACAAAGCTCAAATTTAGCAGAAGGAGGGAAATAACAAAAATTACAGCAGAAATAAATGAAATTGAGGCTAAAAAAACAATAGAAAGGATCAATGAAACAAAGAGCTGGTTCTTTGAGCAGATAAAGAAAATTGACACTTAGCCAGACTCATCAGGAAAAAAGGAAAGAAGGCTCATGTAAATAAAATTAGAAATGAAAGAGAAGAAATTACAATAGATACCACAGAAATACAAAGGATTATAAGAGAATACTATGAAAAACTATATGCCAACAAATTGGATAACCTAGAAGAAATGGACAAATTCTTAACTCATACAATCTCCCAAAACTGAATCAAGAAGAAATAGAATATGAATAGACCAATAGCAAGTAAAGAGATAGAAAGAGAAATCAAAAAAACCTCCCCCCCAAAAAAGGCCAGGACCAGATGGCTTCTCTGGAGAATTCTACTAAAACTTTCAAAGAAGAGTTAATCCCTATCTTTCTCAAACTATTCCAAAAAACTGAAGAGTGTGAAACACTTCCTAACTCATTCTATAAGGCCAACATCACCCTAATACTAAAACCAGACGAGGACAACACAAAGAAGGAAAATTACAGGCCAATATTGCTGAGGAACATAGATACAAAAATCCTCAACAAAATATTGGCAAACTGAATATAGCAATACATTAAAAGGATCGTACACCATGACCAAGTGGGATTTATAGCAGGGACACAGGGATGGCTAAACATCCACAAATCAATCAATGTGATTTGCCATATTAACAAAATGAGGAATAAAAACCGCATGATCATCTCAGGAGATGCACAAAAAACATTTCACAAGATCCGACATCCATTTATGATAAAAACTCTCAATTAAATGGCTATAGAGGGAAAGTACATCAACATAATAAAGGCCATATATGACAAACTCACAGCCAAAATCATACCTAATGGTGAAAAACTGAGAGCAATTCCTCTAAGGATAAGAACAAGACAAGAGTGCCCACTCTCACCACTCCTATTCAACATGGTACTGGAGGTTTTGGCCAGAGCAATCAGGCAAGAAAAAGAAATAAAAGGTATCCAAATTGACAAGGAAGAAGTGAAAACCTTGCTGTTTCAGACAACAGGATTCTACATATAGAAAACCTTGCAGAATCCACCAGAAAAAATATTAGACATAATCAACAACTACAACAAAGTTGCAGGGTACAAAATCAACCTACAAAGATCAGTTGCATTTCTGTACATTAATCATGAAGTAGCAGAAAGAGAAGTTTAGAAGACAATCCCATTTGCAATTGCAAAAATAAGAATAAAATATCTAGGAATAAATTTAACCAAGGAGGTGAAAGACCCATACACTGAAAACGGTAAGACGTCATTGAAAGAAATCGAAGAACACATTAAAAAATGGAAAGATATTCTATGCTCATGAATTGGAAAAATAAGCATGGTTAAAATTTCCATGTTACCAAAAGCAATCTAAAGAGTCAGTGCAATCCCAATCAGAATCTCAATGACAGTCTTCATGGAAATAGAACAAAGAATCCTATGGAACAACAAAAGACCCCAAATAGCCAAAGTAATCCTGAGAAAAAAGAATAATCCTGGAGGCATCACAATCGCTGACTTTAAAATATCCTACAAAGATAGTAATTAAAACAGCATGGTATGGCACAAAAACAGACACACAAATCAATGTAACAGAGTTGAAAGCCCAGAAATAAAACTTCACGTCTATAGACAGCTAAGCTTTGACAAAGGAGTCAAGAACATACAATGAAGAAAGAAACGTCTCTTTCATAAGTGGTGCTGGGAAAACTGGACAACCACGTCCAAGAGAATGAAAGTAGACCATTATCTTACACCGTACAGAAAAGTTAACTCAAAATGGATTGAAGACTTGAATGTAAGACCTGCAACCATAAAACTCCTAGAATAAAATATAGACAGTACACTCTTTGACATCAGTCTTCAGAGCATCTTTCAAATACCATGTCTACTCAGGCAAGGGAAAGAAAAGAGAAAATAAACTAATGGGACTACATCAGACTAAAAAACTTCTGCAAGGCAAAGGAAGCCAGGAGCAAAACAAAATGACGACCCATCAACTGGGAGAAAATTTGCAAATCATACATATTTGAAAAGGGTTAATTTCCAAAAAATATAAAGAACTCATACAACTCAACAACAACAACAACAACAAAACAACCCAATGAAAAAATGGGCAGAAGATACGAAGAGACATTTTTCCAAAGAAGATATACAGATGGCACCTGAAAAGAGGTTCAACATCACTAATTATCAGGGAAATGTAAATCAAAACTATAATGATATATCACTTCATGCCTGTAGGAATGGCCTGCATTAGCAAGATAAGAAATAAGTGTTAGGGAGCATGTGGAGAAAAGGGAACCCTCATACACTGCTGGTAGGAATGCAAACTGGTGCAGCCACTATGGAAAACAATATGGAGATACCTCAAAAAAATAAGAATAGAACTACCATATGATCCAGCTATTCTGCATTTCTCTTCTAGGTATTTATCCAAAGAACACAAAAACACTAAGTAGAAAAGATATTTGCACCCCTATGTTCATTGCAGCATTATTCACTATATATATACATACATATATGCATACATACATGCATACATACATACACACACACAATGGAACACTACTCAGCCATAAAAAAGACAAAATCGCCCCATTTGCAACAACATGGATGGACCTTGAAGATATTATGTTAAGTGAAATAAGCCAGACAAAGAAAGACAAGCACTGCATGATTTCACTTATATAAGGAAGATAAACACAGGGATAAGGAGCAGCTTAGTGGTTACCAGAAGGGAAGGGGGTGGAGGGTGGGTAAAAAGGGTAAAGGGGTAAGGGGACACATATGTATGGTGATGGATAAAAGCTAGATATCGGTGGTGAGCATGATGTAGTCTATATCAAAATTGATATGTAATAATGTACACCTAAAATTACACAATGTTATAAACCGATATGACCTCAATAAAATAATTGAAAAAAAATCTCAATTCCCAGCTTTAGCATCATGGCTTTCCTTGCTTGTGGCTTGTCTAATCATTGGTTGTCTTTTTACTTTTTTAGCAGGAGCATCCAGTCTCTCAGTCGTGAATCTGCTTCTGTGAAAGTAGAGTCTTGCTCAGCTCAATGGCTATAAGGTAGAAATGGAAAGTACATCATTGGTCCCTGGCCATACCCTGAGAGAATGAGAATGTATAAAATCGTAGTAAATCAAGCATCAATATATTTTGCAAAATTTGCATCAAAAAGGAACAAAATATTTTATGGAGATCTTTTTGGGAATGTCAGACAGGTTAGAATGACTCTCTTTTTAAATATATAAATCCTTTGATGTGACTGAAAAAAATTAGGAAATTTTATTTTGCATGCACTACACGAAGTTATTGAATGCTGATTACTTTTCTGCTCTCTTCCCCATCTGTTCTTCTCTCTCCTCAGTCTTCATTGATGCTTTTTTATCAAGCATTTATGGAATGCCTACTGTGTGCAGGATTTGTCTACCCAGCTCTGTCCGATAGAACTTTCTGTGATGATAAAAATATTCTACATATGCACGCTGTCCAGGATAGTTGCAGAGGCTACATGAGGCTATTATGCACTTGAATGACATTTTTATTTCATTTAATTTTAATTAATTTGTTTTAAATGGCCACAATTGCCTAATGGCTACTTTATTGAATAGCACCAAGTACTATAGAGTGGACATTCACTGAGGCAAATACTGAGTTGTCAACTTCTAAAGTCTTCCATTGTAGTTCATTCAACGTTTAACACGTGTTACTTTGGCACCTGCCATGTGCCAAGATCAGTTTTAAGCACTGGCAGTACATCCAGGAACAAACATTCAGGGTGATATATATTTAATATACAAGTACATATACTATTAGATTGCATGATCTATTTAGGGTTGCACTATCCATAATAGTGCATTATCTATTAGATCGCACTACCTATCATTTGATATGGTTTGATCGACGTTACTTCTGTGGAATCTTCACTACATTTAAGATAATAAGCATGCCCATCATTCCCAAAAGTTCCCGTGTCCTTTAGCAACCACTTCCTCACATTCTTCCCCACATCTCCAATCCCCATGTCTCCATCAAGGCAAACACTGATCTACTTTCTATCACTGCATATTATTTTTAATTTTCTAGATTTTTTTAGTAAATGGAATCATAACAGTAAACACTCTTTTTTTTGCCTTGTTTCTATCATTAAGCATAAAACTTTTAAGTTCAATCAAGTTGTTACATGTATCAATAAGTCATTTGTTATTTAGCAGAGTGTTTTCTTTTCATGGAGGACTTCTCTTTTATTGGCACTTGGGAATAGTGTGGCCCTGGGGGCCTGAAGGCAGCTGTGACAGTAGAGAGAGAGGCACAACCGCCCAGCACTGGCAGAAGACTCACTCTCAGTTGGTCCCCGCTTGGTCTATGCCACACACTGCTTCTTTCTCTGGTTGATTTTGTCTTATAGAGAAATTATAATTATTTATATTCTATATAATTATATTCTATATTACATATAATACTTGTTCCCTAAAGCAAAAGTTTTAAATTAAAGTCAAATCCAAAATTAAGAAGTAAACCAAAAAAATAAAACCAATGCATTGTATATTATGTTGAAAAACATTGTGTCTATAATACTAAAGGTAACACATTGCTTTAATAAATAAACCTCTAAGTTTTAATGGCTTAACTCAATGGAATTCTAGTTCTGGCTCAAATAATGCTTCAAGGATGTTTACCCAAATGTCAGGGGCCTCTATTCCACGGTGGGTGATTCTGGTATCCAGGGCACTTCCATCAGTAGATTTAGCCTAAAAGAAGGAATCACCTCATTTTAAACGCCTAGAAGTGACCAGTTGTTTTATAAATACATATGATATACACTTTATATATATACACACCCATGCATACATATATGTTATTTCCTTTTAAAAAGTCCAAAATCAAATTGAAAAATAGAATCTGAATCATAGTAAGAGTAAACACATTATATAGAACTGTTCACATGGCGCCACCTAGCGGCTTGGGCTGGGGCTGCGGGCTGGGAAGATTGGTTTTTGTCTGTGTACCACTGACAGGAGATGGACAAAATTTACTGATTTGCTAGTTATCTCTAGGTTTTTATAAGCTTCAATTTTATTGAAAGGTAGCATTGGGATTGCTATGAGATTTGAGTTGTGGCTATAGGTTAAAAAGAGAAAATGAGAATGTGGAGTTGAATAAAATGGGAAAGCACAATGATTCCTGGCTCTTGGGACGTTTGATATATAAGCTCCAACCAATTGCTGTCCATCACCAAGGTGCCATCTCACCTTCAGGGAGAGAAATGAAGGGTAGGGCAAGGGTCCAGGGATATTTATGGAAATATTTCCTTGTAGAAACAACAAGCAATGATGAATAAACGTTAGTTCTGCCAAGAGGGAGCAGGGAAGTAAGCCTAAGTATTGCACCCTTCAGGACCATTATTTCTTGTACATTAACTGTTCTATCCGGACACATCTCTTCTGTTCAAAATCACTGTACACTGTCATTAAATACTGTTGCTTTATTTCTCAATAATACCTAATTTTCACATGGCTGTAATTCTTTATTTTATAGTATATTTAATGTTTTTCTATTATTAAAATTCAAAGTCTACAGAAAGTTATTAAATGAAAATGAAACTTACCCTTTCTAATACTACTTTTCTGCCTGCATGGCTTGATCACCCAACGAATATTTTTCAAAAAAATTTGGTGCTCACTCCTGCAAACATAATTAAACATATGCCACTGAGTATTCAGTGAATGTAAACAAATAAATTATTTAATAAAGCCTTTCTTGTTTGCAAAATGGGATTATGTTCTTCATATTGTCCTATATTGACATAAACATCATTCTCTTAAAAGAATGCATAGCTTCTTATCAAATGGATTTACATTATGTCTAGTTTTATGCTCTTGAAGATAATACACAAGTGACTTTCAATGTGTGTTTTATTAGCTTCATTTGTGAAACTAATAATAGAGTCAATTAGTGGAAACTGATGATTTGGCTATTGACAAACAGCAATAGAAATAGTGTATTGTAATTCTTTCTCCTGCCATAAATGAAATGTTTATTAAGATTATTGTTTACCCATGGCCATTGACAATGAAATCAGCAAACCTTTACATTTTTGTCAGTCTGTTATGTGAAAAATGGTATTTCAATGTTTTGTGAAGTTTTCATTTCTCTAACTCTGATTGTATATATTGATGTTTATTCACATTATCTACTTATGTTTCTTATAAGTTTGAGTATGAAAACATAAATCTTAATTTTAAACATCAACATTTAGTTTTTTATTACAGAGCATTATAAATATATATTAATTTTGTGCTAATTAAATTAGTACAATTGAATTTTGTTTTCAAGCTTTCAACATCTGATGAGCAAAATCACATTTTGAGTCACAGCACTTTAATATCTTTACTATTTATGGGAGCATTGTCTTTGGCTATACAGAAACTTTTATGAGGTTCCAAGTTGCAAGAAAACTTTCTCTGAAGATTTTAGAATTTATTTTTCGTCTTTTAAATTAAAAACTTCTGAAAATGTGTAATGAAATAAAAACTCAAAATGGCAACTCCTTAAGCAACAGTACCTTCATAAATTAGTCCTTGGTTTATTAAAATTTTGTCATACCTAAATATTTAAATTTGAAAAAATGCTCAATGTCACTAATCATCAGGGAAATGCTAATCAAAACCACAATGAGCTATCACTTCACATCTCTCAGGATGACTATTACCAAAAAACAAAAGACAACAAGTAAGAATGTGGAGAAATTGGAACCCTTGTACACTGTTGGTGAGAATGCAAAATGGTGCTGCCATTATGGAAAATAGTATGGATGTTCCTCAAAATACTAAAAACAGAGTCATCATATTACCCAGGAATCCAACTTCTGGGTATTTATCTGAAAGATTTGAAATCAGATCTCGAAGAGATATTAATACTCCCATGTTCATGGCAGCACTATTCACAGCAACCAAGATTTGAAAATAAGCTAACTGTCCATTGACAGATTAATGGGTAAATAATATGTGGCATACATATATAATGGAATAGTATTCAGCCTTTAAAGAAAAGGAAATTCTGCAATATTTAACAACATGGATGAGCCCTGTGGACATTATATCAAGTGAAATAATCCAGTCATGGAAAGATAACTACTGCATGATTCTACTTATATGAGGTATCTAAAGTAGTCAAATTCATAGAAGAAAAGAGTGGAATGGTGGTTGCTAGGGGCTGAGAGGAAGGAGAAATGGGGAATTACTTCAATAGGCATAAAATTACAGTTAAGCAAGATGAATAAACTCTAGAGATCAGCTGTACTATGTTGTAACTATAGTCAACAGTAAAGTACCATACACTCAAAATTTGTTAAGAGGATAGATCTCGTGTTAAGTGTTCCTACTAAATAAAATAAACACTTTTTAAAGTTTGAATTAAGCTTGCTGTTAATTTGCTCAATTAATAAACACTGAGTTAATGATCAACAATATCTAAAATGCTGTGGTCCAATATATATTCAGTTGAATTACTAACAATTGCTGGTGAATTAATAAAACGCCATAAAACCTCATAGACGTCCGATTGTTCTCCCATGTTAATTAATTTCATAGAATTTGGAGAAATAGGTTTTTAAGATCTATAGTCAAAAGCACATTTTAATAGAAAATTTTGACAACGAATTTGCATTTTTAAAATACTTATGATTGAACTGTTCATTTACCGTGCATTGCTTTGTTTGCCAATATTTTGGGGGTTGTAGATGCCCTCAGGTTGGAACATTTGCATTAGAACTTCCTTTCCTTTGGTCCTTCTGATTCCATTTATATAATATTCTCTGAAAGACTATATGATGAAGAACAGATCAGTGGTTGTTGCCGGAGTTTAGTGTTTGGGGGAGGGTCTGACACAAAAGAGATTGCACAAGAGAATTTCTTTCAGTTGAACAATCAGATTTTTACCCTGACCACTGTGGCATTTACAGAAATCTAACATGTAATAAAATTTCATAGAGTGAGATTACACACACACACCAGTCAAACAAACAAAAAGAGTACATTTATAATGTGGTGAAATCAGAATAATATCCATTGTGTAGTTAGTTAATAGTATTATATCAATGCCAATTTCCTAGCTTTTATTATTTTACTATAGTTATGTCCAATTTTATTATTGGAAAAAACTGGGTAAGGGTACAGAGGAGCTCTCTGTACTTCTTTTTTTCTAACTTCTAAGTGAGTCTATAATTATGTAAAAAGTTTAAGAAAAGTAGAAATGATAGTAGTACTGGAGTGAAAACCCAAGTCACTTCCTTTCAAGTAATGGTCTTTCCACTATAATAAATCACTTACCCCCAGAGGGACTATGGACTTACTTTAGGTAAAGAGATGAATAACGGAAAGTCATCTCTTCAATAAATGGGGCTGGAAAAACTGGACACCCACATGCAAAAGAATGAAACTGGACCACTATTTCGTGCCATACAGAAAAATTAACTCAAAATGGATTGAAGACTTGCATGTAAGACCTGAAATCATAAAAACTCCTAGAAGAAAACACAGGCAGTAAGCTCCTTGACTTCGATCTTGGAGATGATTTCATGGATTTGACACCAAAAGCGAAGGCAAAAAAAGCAAAAATAAACAAAGTGGGACTACATCAAACTAAAAAGCTTCTGCACAGCAAAAGAAACCACCAACAAAATGAAAAGCCAACCTACTGAATAGGAGAAAATATTTTCAAATCTTATATCTGATAAGTGGTTAATATCCAAAATATAAAAAGGATTTATACAATAGCAAAAAAAAAAAAATCCAATTTAAAAATGGGCAGAGGATCTGAATAAACATTTTTCCAAAGAAGACATAAAGACAGTCAATAGGTACATGAAAAGGAGCTCAACGTCATTAATCATCAGGGAAGCGCGAATCAAAACCAAAGCAGCTATCACCTCACAACTGTTAGAATGACTATCATCCAAAAGACAAGAGACAACAAGTGTTGGTAAGGATGTAGAGAAAAGGGGACTCTTGAGCAATGCTGATGGGCATGTAACTAGAGGCGGCCACTATGGAAAACAGTATGGAAGTTCCTCAAAAAATTAAAACTACCATATTGTCCAGAAATTGCACCTCTGGATATTTTTGCAAAGAAAATGCAAACACTAACTCAAAAAGATATCTGCACTCCCATGTTCATTCCAGCATTATTTATAAGCCAAGATATGGAAACAACCTAAGTATCCATTTATGAATAAATGGATAAAGAAAACTTCATGTATATATAATATATAAAAAATTTCAATCAGCCTGAAGATTTACCAAGATGGTAAATCTGACCAGGCACAGTCTGTGTCATTGAAGACTACTAGTTTTGGGAGTTTGCAGAATTTTGAGAAGTTAAGTTACTTCAAATTGACGCTGCAGAACAGGGAGAGGACATTTGCAGATTCTTTTCTTTTTTTTAATAATAGCTTCATTATATATCAGCTTCAGTATGATTGAAAGTGTGGGAGTCCGCGTACACGTCCAGGCTGTTGAGGGCAGAGATGTATCAAACAAGTTGTCAGTCCCTGAAAAATAACACAGGCCTTTCATACTATCACATCTTTAACAGAGAGTCACAAGAATGAGTTAATCTGAGACGACAGCATAGAGAAAAAGAAGACAAATGGCTAGATTTAGAGTTAGTTTGACAGACCAGCCAGCTTTTACCTTGGAAATCAGGTACTTGGATCATAGAAAGCAGAGAACTAGTTCAGTGAAATAAAGAAAAACCAGGCGAGATTCTGAGTGTGGGGTGCGGATAGAGAGAACAGGTTTGAGTTAGGGACCAAAGTGCTGTTGTCCACTGAAGGGATGAAATGAGGATATAAGGTGTCTGAAGATGTCTGGGTATAAAGAACAAAGGTGGGGTGCAGTGGTAAAGATTGGAGGCTGCGTTCAAATTCAGTTTGAATTTTGAGCTAAGTTTAAAAGCCTATAAACCACTGAGAAAAGAGTTTCTCAGCACTCTGTGTGTACTTAAAAGTGAGAAACTAATCTAGCTTGATCAAGCACTACAGAGATTTTTACACGCACCTCATCCGTGGGGACAAGTTTCCTGGAAGCCAAAACAAAAATTCAAGCATAAGCTTCTTAGTTAAAAAGAGCTGCCTCCCTTCTCTCTCGGCCTCTGTGATTCCCATGGGACGTAACAGAACGCCATCCTGCCAAAAATGTGGTTCAAACAATGACATTTCACTGGGAAAGACACAGTGAGACCTGGTGCTGCAAAACATTGATCAGAGTAGTAAAGCTTTTGAAAACTTAAGCATTGATATGCACAAATCTACAGTGGCCTCAGTGTATAAATTTTCTTTACTCAGAAAGACGAATAAGAGGGTGGGGTTTTTTACCTAATTAGTATGCATTGTTGATCTAAAACCCAACATTGTTTCATAAGAAGGTTCATTGCCAACATAAGAAAAAAGGAAAATAATTTACTGAATAAATGGAATGGAAAACCGTAAGTGTGAATATGAATGCTGATTCCCGATGAATACCAGGAGACTTCTTGGTCATCTCCAAATTTTTCTTGAAGGAGGGAAGGGAGTAGAGATGAAGTATTGCAGGACCTGCTGCTTTCTATATCCTAGTGAAACATTTTTAAAATGTTTATTAAGGTGATCCATAGTGTCCTTGACGCTTTATAGCTTAGCTATTATTGTTATTTGCCAAACATGCACTCTACCAGGAACTTTCATGTAAATTTGTATATGCACGTATGTTTTCCAAATTTTAACTTTCCTAAGATAAGCACTGAGACTTGAACTAAGATCTGAGTGAGTTCACACTCCAGGGACTTCATCACCAGGCACATGGCCTTTCCGTGCACTGTGCTGGGGTTCTTTACACCTTCAGTCTCTATTAACCACTCAGTTCTTCAACACTTATTGAGTGCTTACCGTGCACCAGAAATGGTGGTAGGTTCTGGCGAGATTTTCAGCTTCTATGGAGAGTGGCAGTTTCTGCCAGCAAGGAAAAGAAGTGGAACAGGTTAGCTAGCAGGCAGGTAACTAGGAGTGGCTGCACACACCTACAAGAATAGTTAGGGTTTTTTTGGTTCTGTTTTTTAATATGGATGCTGCCTTAAATCAAAGAAATGAATGAAACACTAATATGGAATTTCAAAAATCCAAGCATATAGGAGATCAAATTTAAAGAAACAGAAAGGCCTTTTTTCCCTGAAATCTCTCCATATACAGAGTGTAGTCATATGCTTCATTTATTGGCACCTTTGGGTCAACATCCTCCTTCTTCGTGGAGCTGCCCCCTCTCCTCTCTGGTCACATGCTTTGAATGGGAGCTCCTGCATTATTTCTGATCTGGTCACCAAACCCCTACACCTCTAGTGATGTTGACTGCTCCAGGATTAGACTGCATCAATCATGGCATTGTGGCCTCTTGGCCTTGGCTGAATACCCAAGGGTGAGCCTATGACATAAAAGGAGTGACTCAGAATCCTTCCCTGGGGTTTTTTCAAACTAGAATTAGCAAAAGCCAGCCAGTGCCTCCCTGGAACTGGGGGCACCATGATGTAGGATGCAGGTGCAGAGGAGGCAGGACAGGAACATGGCCTGAAAAAAATGAAGCTGGAAAGCAGAGAAGCAGAGACAAGAGGTGGAGATAGAGAGTCCTGGCAGCATTCACGTCCCTGTATCCAGCTATTCCTGGAGTGTGTGACAGCTCTGCTTTCCCAGGGGCTGATTAGTCACACTTCTTTAATCACATTTGACAAGGTATCCCTCCACTAAATGCCCCCTCTTCCCCCCAGCTAGTTTGATTTGGGTTATTGTCACGTTAACCAAAGAAATTCTTACTAATCCAGGTGGTCATTCATTCTATCCATTCAAAAGTGTAGCCAAACAGTCTGAGTCCTTATTTCATAATAGGTTCAAGTCAACTCCCATCGTACTTAATAATACCAGAAGAGGAAAAATGCAAAGAATCCCAAAGGTAAAGCAAGGAGTTAATATATTCAAAGTTTGTGGTTCATTAGGACTAAGTACTACCTTGAAGGGATACACCTCCTTGGAAATGCCAAGCCCTTTGTAAAAGGGTGCATCGCTTCGGTTCTAAAAGTCTGGACAGTTCAGCACTCTCAGACATTCTGCTACTAGGGATTTCAGTAGTTTTGGAAGGTCGATGAGTGTTCTGACTTTGCTTCATTAGGTTTTAACTGTCCTGATTCCAATCCCTGTAATCTAATTGAATAAACATTTATTTTCCAGTTATTTACACACTCAGAAATTAAAGACTAAAAGAATTTCAGGAGACTCGGTTCTGGTGCAAAATCCTTAAGCAAAAAAACAGTTTGAAAGTTCACTTCTGGGGCTCTCTCTCTCCCCCTCTGGGTCTCACTTTCCTTCTTGTTCTGTCTCAATGGAAAAATGTAGGATCTGAGATTCCATTATGCCAATGTGCTGCCTATGAATGTAGAGTCCTAAAATGGGAATGTGGCTAAGGGCATAGGGCCAGGGAGAACCTGAGGACTCATCTATTAGTTTTATGACTCCTTTAGTCACAGAAAAAACATACCCTGAACTAATTTGGCAGTACAGAATAACTACTCTGCTAATTAGCATGCTGATCAAATTACAGCCTTCAGATACATGAAGAGCACCATAAAACATAAAACATAAAAGCAAGACTTGAAAAGGACAGGTTTTTTTTTTACTGTAAAAATTTTGTATTCATTCACCCTCCTCTACCTGACTGCAATAAAGAGTACTGTGGGTTCAAAGATTATTTTTAAAAATTATCAATAAACCACAGCTACCCACCTCACATCCCATATGTATCATTTTCACTTATCGCAAACAAGCTTAAATTCTCGATTTCTCCCTCTTTGGGAATGGCCCCAATATTTTCCACTTCTTAAAAGGTCACAGTATTAGGAATGTCTGCAAAATGCCACTTCTCTCCAACCACTGTAGTTAATTCAGCCAATTCACTTTTTATCCCATTTGAATTAATTACTTTCCCTCCATTTCCATAAGTATTTTCCTAAACCAGATCTCAATGATCTCAGATTGGATTACAGCAATACCTCCTTTACCCTGGTTTTATCTTCCTGAAAGTTATCATGCTCTGCCAGCTAATTTCGACTCCCTTCTTCAAGTATCCATAGTATATTCCTGTGGCTGTCATACTAAAACAAAACTCTTCTTTGGCATCTGTAACCTCTATCGATTCTTTCTTACTGCTTCAAACTTCCATTTTTTATTCATATATTCATTCTTTTAATTATTCAGATAAGTAACAATATATTTGAGTGTTTACTAAAATCTTCTGTCCTGGATCCCAGGGATGCAGCAGCAACGAAAACAAAGCTCTACTGTTATGTTGATCCCACAGTAGGTGAAGGGTAAGGGGGGAGAGCAGACAAGAAAAATAAATGAATACCAAATATGAAAAGTGGAGATAAGTGCTATGAAGAAAAAAATAAAGCATGGTAAGAAGGATAGGGATTGTTGAGTGAGTATAAATTTATAAAAATAAGTCAGAGAATATCCTGACAGTCAGAGAAGGTGACATGGGAAAGAGACCAGGAGGAGATGTAGAGAGGAGGCAAACAATGATTAGGGGGAAGAGCGTTCTTGAGAGAGGGAGACAATGCTTCAAAAGTCATGAGTCATGAGTGCACTTGTAGTGTTGGAGGAACAGTGTGAAAAGGGAAAGTAAGACAAGAGCAGAGTAGAGAGAATGAGGGAGCCGGATCATGTAGGGCTTCGTGAGCCATATATGTGCTTTGGGTTTTACTTTAAGACAGATGGCAAGCCATTTTAAGGGTGGAGCAGGGGAGCGATAAGATGTGACTTATAACTGAAAAGATCACTCTGATCACCATGTGGACATTAGTTATATAAGAAAGAGGGCAAGGGTAGAAACAGGGAGATCCTTTTAGGTACCATATGAGTTTCCCTTGGACTGGTGGCAGCAGTGTAAGGTGGTGAGAAACTTTCTATTTGGGATTTCTTTTGCTCCTAGAGTGACTTTTTTTTCCGATATTTAGTGGGGTGTGTGTCAAACAAAATATTCTTTAGGTTATCTCAAGCCGTCAGTGGCATTCACAGTATAAAAGTTTTTGCCTGTGAAAGTTGCTAGGATTTACCAGAGATGGTGAAAGAAAACACCACACACTAGAACATTTTCACTTTGAGTCAGGCATTGTTTTGCTGCTCAAGCAAGGTTTGAGATTATCATGGTAATATAAATTAATATGTCATTTTTTCTTAGACATTTTTATGCAAAAGGAAAAGAAAAAGCAAAGAAAAATGATAGCGAAGAAAACATTTACTCAGATGAAGGAAATTGGTTTACACTCAAATTCACTAGCTCAAAATATCTAAATTGTGTTACTCTTTCTGATAGGTACATTCACTAAACATTTTCCTCCTTCTCTTTGCTTTCTTCCACTCTTTTTTCATTTGTGAAGCAATTTCATATGATTCATTTTCAGAAGAGAACCAAAAGACTTTTCATATTCTTTACTTCTAAAATAAATTTAAAGGAATCAATGGAAAATCTTTCAGAACTTACAAGAGCATTCAGCTATGTGGCAGAGACAAAAATTAACTGATTATAGTTTCTATACATAGCAATAAAAAATTGGGAAGTATAGCTGAAAAAGATACCATTCATAATTAAAAAACAAATATTTTTGAATATCTGAAAATAAAACCAAAAATAAAAGTGCAAGATTATAACTAAACAAAAAACCTGAAACATTAAGGACTATTTTTAAAAATCAAAATCAGTGGAGACACCAATCATATTCCTATATAAGAATATTCAAATATTATAAAGGTACTAATTTTTCTAAATACATATGCAAAATCAATTAATCTCAGCAAGACTTTTATAAAAATTCATGACTGTGATATAATATAAAAAAATATACTTAGTCTTTGTTTCTGGCACAGATTTTTAAAAACTCTTGGAATTTCATGAGTGATCTTTTGAGTGTCCCAAAGACACTTCAGAGTGTCTTTATTATGGTAACAAGCTGACTCCTGGCTGACCCCAAGATACCTTCATGATGGGGGCTGGTCACCAGAAAGACCAAAGATTTAATTAGTGTAATTAGAAGTTGGCTTAGGCCAGTCCAACCTTCAGAGACTGGAAGGGCCTGGAGGTTGAGTCCAATCTCGTGGCCAGTGATTTAATCAATCATGCCTACATAATGAAAACCTAATAAAAACTCTGAACCTCAAGACTCAGAGGAGCTTTGTAGTTGGTGAACACATTAATATGTTGGGAAGGTGGTGTAGCCAGATTCCATAGGAGAGGGCATAGAAGCTCAGTGTCCACACAACAACAACCCCTGATACTCACCTCCAGCTTCATAGACCTTGTGCTATGGGTTTCTTCCATTTGGCTCTTTTGATCTATATCCTTTATAATAAAACTGTAATTGTTAAGTATAGTACTTTCAGTGAGTTCTATGAGTCATTCAAGAGAATTATTAAATCTGAAGGAATGTAGGAGGTCCCAAACCTGTAGTCAAGTGGGCATGAGTGTGGATGGCTTGGGAATACCAAAGATTTGCAACTGGCATCTGAAATGGAAGCAGTCTTATGAAGGATTTTGCCCTAAAATTGTGGAGTCTGTGCTAACTTTAGCTAGTTATGTCAGATATGTCTAGTTATGTCTAGGTAGTTAGGTCAGAATTGAATTGAATTGTAGGATACCCTCTTGGTATCAAATAATTGGTGTTGGAATGCAATGACCAAATTCAAAAGTTCACCTAAAAAGAAAATGAAAATAAATGGACAAGAAAAGACTTAAATAAATAAGAGGAGATTTGCCCTACAAGATATCAACATGGACGTGAATTCATAGTAATTAAAATGGCATATATTAACATAGAATAGATCAAGGAACAGAGAAGATAGTACAGGAGATACTTATATTGATATCAGATTTTAGAATATAATAAAAATAGTCTTGTAGTTAAAAGTGTGCTCAGGGGCTGGCCCAGTGAGGTAGTGGTTAAGTTCACAGGCTCCGCTTCTATGGCCCAGGGTTCACAAGTTCGGATCCTACACACTGGTCATCAAGCCATGCTGTGTCAGAGACACACATACAAAATAGAGGAAGATTGGCACAGATGTTACCTCAGGGACAATCTTCCTCAAGCAAAAAGAAGAAGATTGGCAATAAATGTTAGCTCAGGGCCAATCTTCATCACTAAAAAAAAGAAGAGGGTGCTCAGTATTTCCCTACTTGAAGTAAAACTTCCTCTTTCTGGGGCTGGTCTTCTCTATGTTCTGCAACTTCTCTTCTATTTTCTGTGTAATCACCTTCTTCACAAGACTCTCTGCTTCACTGTGGGTTCCAGAGCTTGTGATTTTAAATTTGGAGACTTATACTTTGTTTACACATGTGTTAGTCATGATTCTCTAGTGAAAAAAGAACCAATAGGATAGTGATAAATTGATAGATATATTAGACACATAGACAGATACATAGATAGATGATAGATAGACAGATAGATGGTAGACAGGAGCGTGAGAAGGACAGAGAAAGAGTTGGTCTGGCAGGCTGGAAATTCAGATAAGAGTTGATGTTATAGTCTTGAGTCTGAAATGTGCAGGGCAGGACACACGCTGGAAACTCAGTAAGGGTTTCTATATTGCAGTCTCGAGACAAACTACTTCTTCTTTAGAAAGCTTCTATCTTTACTCTTACAGCTTTCAACTGATTGTGTGAGGCCCACCCATGTTATGGAGGATAATCTGCTTTACTCAGTCTTCTGATTTAAACATTAATCACATCTAAATGATGCCTTCACGACAACATCTAGACTACTGTTTGAGCAAACCGAACACCATAGCCTAGTCAAGTTGACACACAAAATTAACCATCAAAACACATAATAGAGAATTATAACATTTTCTATCTTTTGGTAATGCTAAATGCCTGGTTAAAGATGCCTACTGTCAGCAAAAGTGAAACTTCCATTTCTGTCTTTCATGTTTTTACCATTTTCACTTCATTCAGGAAATAGAAACAGTAAATATATCTTTATTTAGTCATCTTCAAAGTGGAAATAATACTTTTTAATATTAAAATCTACATGCTACTTAGTTTTAAGTGTTATCTATCTGCAAGCAGCATGCTGTTAAATTTTGTATTTTTATCTAATATGAGGATATTTACCCCTTTGAAAGGAAATTTTGTTCATATATTAATTTGACTTGACTTTGCCATTGTAATTCTATTTTTTCTTTTTTTTTTAACATTTTTCTTATTTTTCTGTTTTTCTGTGTAGAGTTCATTCTATTGCTTTACTCATCTCCAGGATTTTGGAAGGTATTTCGTATTTCCCTCCATCTGTTTTATACTATCCTGCATTAGCATTTTTTTCTATAACGTTTTTAAACCTGTGCTTAATTTTAAAAAGGTCCATGACAGAAAATAATTTCACAGCTATTTAAGCATTTTCCCATTTATTCCCAACTCCTGGTGTTTGTTCTTTTGGTCTGGTGTAATTTTCTGCTTTAACTGAGGTTTCTTCAATGTTTTTACTCAAGATGTTGATCTGGAGCTCTCACATAAGGAGGGTTTTTCTTATTTCTCACTGAAGTGCTTTTTTAATTTAACAGTATGCCATGGAAATTACCCCTTATCAGTTCATAGTGATCTTCTTCATATTTTTTTAATAGCTGCATAGAATTCAAGTTTTTAATGCAACCACTCTCCTATTTGGGGGTGTTTAGGTTGTTTCTGTTAATTTGCAGTTACAAACAATGGTACAACACATAAATTTGTACATTTATATTTTGCATTGTTGGAGGTATGTCTTCAGGATAGATTTCTGGAAGTACAATTATAAGGTCAAAAGGTAAATGCTTGTGTAGTTTTGTTAGATCTTGCCAATTTCCCCTTCTGAAGGATTACACCAAATTACATTCCCACCCACGATATTCCATAGTACCTGTTTGTTCACAGCCTCGCCAACAGAATGGCCATCACATATTTTAACCTTTGTCAATCTGGTAGGTTAGAAATAGGAATTTAATGTTATTTTAATTTTCATTTCTCTGATTATGAGTGAATGTAAACATTTTTCCATGAGTCATTTTTTATGTCTTTTTATATCATTTGTCTATTTTTTGTGAATTATCTTTTCAATGTGTTTTCACATTTTTAATACCAGGTTTTTATTCATTTGTCTCTCAAGTTTAAGAGTTCTGTATGTATTAAAGATGTTTGCTCTTTGTCTGTGGTATTTGTTAAGAATCTTTTCTTCTATGTAAGTTGTATTCTGACTTTGTTTATGCTGTTTTGTTATGCAATATCAATTATTATGTAGCCAAATCGCTCCTTTTTTTATTGCCTCCAAGCCATAAAGCTAAGAAGCCCATTGCCCACACCAAGTTTAAGAGGGATTCACCCAAATTTTTCCTTCTGCATAGCTATAGTTTCATTCTTTTGTATTTGCATAACAAATTGATGAGTTTGTTTTTGTATAAGGTGTGAGAAATGGATCTAATTTTATCTTTTTTCAAGCGGCTATCTAGTTACCCCAGCATCGTTTACTAACAAGACACTCTTTACTCATACAATATGAGATTCCATGTTTGTCATATACTAAGTTTCCATGTGTTTTGGGGCCTACGTATGAACTTTCTATTCTATTCTTCTCATATATTTGTTGATTCTTGAGGTATTATCAGATTTTGGTTGTTTTCCTATCTTTCCCTAGTATAACTCATTAAAACTTCATTTGAGCTTACTCTCCCTTGGGCATTTCAACTTATGCTTTATTTTTTTCATTTCTCTTATGACTTTGTCTTTTTCATCCATTTCTTTCCTGAGTTTTGTTAGCTCTTTTTCTTTCATTTCTCCATTTTTTATCTCCGTTTTCAGTTTTTAAATTTCTGATTCAAGTTGGTTTTCATAGCCTCGAAATCTTGTTTGAGTGTATTTAATTCTGTTTAGAGTATAGACTTACAGTTTTCTTTTACTTCTATGTGATTTTTCTGAGAGAAATTTCTTTAGTTGATTTACGTGAAATTTTATTCCTGATGTTCTGCAAGTGTTCGTTGTTGATTTTCTTTTCCTCCTGTTCATTTTATTACTTTATAATGTTTTACAAAATTTCTAATTAATGATACTTAGCTAATTTTTCTAGTTTTCTGTTAGGTCGGCTAAGTCCACTTGCATTAGCTCTTTTTGTTTCTTGGTTTACCTGTTTTGACAGTGGGGGAGCAATTGAGAGTCATCTGAGTTTGCAGTTCTCTTTTATCTTGAGGAGCACTAAATTTCCTTCCTTTTCTTCTTTTCTCCTCCACTACCAAATTGCCAAAGGACATGTCTTCCCTTTTTTTCACTCTTTTTCTCCATCAGAAATTATGTATTTGGAAGACTGTCACTTGAAATTGTGCCTGTCCTTTTAAATCAATCTTGACCTTTTAAAAGAGTTTCTCTCTTTAAATCACAGCCCTATCCTTTTAAATTGTATTCGTTCTTTGAAATCTGCTTCCTTCAGTTGGGCTCCAAGGTACTCTAATCTGTCCATTGCTTTTTAGTATTTTCAGAATAAAGTTGGATTCTGATGGTCACCCCATCCCAATCTCAGGCTCCTTTGCTAGTATCTACCCTCCTTGGTCTACTCCATAGTTTCTCTTGCTCCGCCTTTGCTTGCTGGGATGGGGTCAAAGCCTGTGTTACGGAGACGCTGGTAGTTGTTGATTTTTCTCTTTTTACTGGAAGCTCTTTTGCCTTTCTAGCATTGTCTGTTTTCAAGTAACTTGAGGATTTGGTTTTGTGTAGACATTTCGTAGATGTGTAGTTATTTCACATGATTTGAGGGGAAGATTTTGGAAGCATGTTTACTACACTACCTCTGTTGTATACAGTATCAGGAAATTTTCTGTATATTTTTGGATTCCATAAAAACTCATTCATGGTCTTGGCTCATCAAAGATGTTTTTACTGCCCCAACAATACAGCACGTCATTGATCTCTGAGCACAATTACTGTGACAATTACTACCTTGTGTAGACACATAATACTCATTGGGAAGATTCCTAGTCATTTTATAGTCATGTTTTTATTGACTCCTCAAACTAATTCTGCAAGTAGGTTTCATAATCTTCATTTTAACAATCACTAGACTGAGGCATAGAGGGGAGTAGAAAAATTGCCCAAGTTCACTCTGCAAAGCAATTGAGATTTAAACTATAATGTTCCTACTCCAGTGTCCACATTATTCACATCAATTTATCTAATTTCTTCTTCAAACAGTCAGTGGGTGGATTTAGTCTGTGTACGAGGCTCTTAGGAAAACCTTCATATGAAAGCTTCTCGTCAGCTCTGGATGTCACCATCTCCTGGCCAGTGCAATCTCTCTCCAAAAAGAAAGCAAGCTTGACATACTTGACCCTTAAGCATTCATTATCAAGTGTGAACCAAAGGAGGGGAAGCTTAGTGTTGTAACTGTTATAAACTTGTGGTCAGTGAAAACACACAAAAACCCCTGACAAATCAGTTATGTATTCTAATGCCAGTTCAGTTTTACGAGTTTGAAAATTTTTAATTGACTGTCTATTTTATTTTAAAATGTTATGGGTTTTTGCTATAAATCAGCAAATTATATTACTCTAAATTTCATGAAATTAGGTTACATAGAATAACAACATAAGAGCCATATAATTTTAATGCTTGTTTACTAATTTCTCAGTGATTTTTGATAGCTTAATGCAATCTTCTTTAGATACTAAACATTTTCAGTATTGATGAAGTCAAAAATCAGGAATTATTAACTGAGCAAAATAATCACAGCATTAATTTTAATTTAAAGTTAGGAATGTGTGAACAAAATCCTAACAAGTAAACCTAAATCAAAAATGCCAGAAACAAGAAAACTACATGATTGTGATCATGTTAAATTTTGATATTATTGTTGCTCAACAAATTAGAATTGTTCATTTTTAATTCATTAATTATTTCCAGAATTAAAGATGTCAAGAATTGCTTCCAAAATCTCTAGAACTAGCTTCCTCCCACTTTCTGTTATCATTAAAATTTTCCATTTGGTCAAAGATAATGAACCTGGAAAAGATATAAAATTATTATATGTAAATTTAAATTAATACCCAATTATTAAAATGTTTATTTTAAACAAAATTCTATGTATTTTGCATACAAATATTAGTTGTTCGTTACACAATAATTACACACGTAAAGTTTTTAAATTACAACTAATTGACTAGCCCTTCATATAAAAATCAATAAGAAACACAAGTAACTAACCAGAGAACTGGGAAAAGCACAGAAACACATTCAAAGAGTTGTAAATTTATATAACAGTGAAGTAGCATTTTATACATAACAAACTATCACAAATTATAACAATTGCTATGTAACAGTAGGTTGAAGAAAACAGAAACCCTAATTCATAGTTTTGTAATAAAAATGTAAACTCCTGAAAACTTTTTTGAGTACCATTTGGCAATATATAACTCGTCCATTTTAATTCATTCCTTTCTACAAATTTATTGGTAAAATCATAAATTATGCCAAGAAAAATATATATAAAATGACACTGTTGCATTATTGCCAGTAGTTTATAACTGAAAATAATGTCCACAGTTATGGTAAATTCATTAAATGAAACACTACATCTCCTTTAAACAGAATGAGTTGGATCAATATATCTTGACATGGGAAAAGCTCTAAGATTTTCTAGTAAAAAGAAGTACCAGGTAGAGCAGTGAGTATGATTTCATTTGTGCAAATGCGTTTTATTTATTCACTTATTTGCACTGTTTGATGTATAAAAAAAATTCTAGAAATTGGCGCCAAAGACTGATTTTTAAAAATTGAGTGAAGAACCAAGAGATATAAGTGAAGAAGGATGACGAAGACTTTTATTTTCATTTAATAAATGTTTATACACTTTAGACTGTTTGTAAGTTTGAATATGTTAAATATACTTCAAAATAAACCAGCAAGGGCTGGCCCTGAGTCTAAGTGGTTAAGTTCACGCACTCTGCTTTGGCAGCCTCGGGTTGGCCGGTTCAGATCCTGGCTGCGGACTTCCATTTGTCCAGCCATGCTGTGGCAGCATCCCACATGAGGAACAAGAATGACCTACAACTAGGATATACTACTATGTACTGGGGCTTTGGGGAGAAAAAAATGAGGAAGATTGGCAATAGATCTTAGCTCAGAGCCAATCTTCCTTACCAAAAAAAAAAAAAAGAAAAAAGGAAACATTTGAAAAACTGAAACCTCAATTTTAAAAAACTAACTAGGGGCTGGTCCCGTGACCAAATGGTTAAGTTCGCACGCTCCGCTGCAGGTAGCCCAGTGTTTCATTGGTTCGAATCCTGGGTGCGGACATGGCACTGCTCATCAGGCCACGCTGAGGCAGTGTCCCACATGCCACAACTAGAAGGACCCACAATGAAGAATATACAACTGTGTACTGGGGGTCTTTGGGGAGAAAAAGGAAAAAATAAAAAAAATCTTAAAAAAAAATAAATAAATAACTAATTAAAAATAAATCAGTAAAATTTATACGGATTAAAATGCATTTTAAATAAAGAGAAAATAAGTTAGAGTTTTTTAAATCAATTTTTGAAGAGAAGAAATATTTCAGGTTAGATCTGTTAACGTACAAGAGGTAAGAGAGTGCAAGTATCCAGAACACTTGGTCCCTTCTTTTTCTTCCTAGACTCTTTGGAGATGGGAGGACAATGCTAAATTTTCACGAAGAGCTATTTTCATCAACATCTTTTACTCCATTCCATGGAGATGCTGCGTGTAACCGGATTGGTAGTGAGAGAATTTGGTTCAGGTTTCTCAACTGGCTAGATCTAATCTATTAAAGTCTTGAGATCTAAGAATAGCTCTTTTTCTCTTCTTTCTACCTAGACTAGTGAGGAAATAATACTAGGTTATGTGGTCTATTCTGCACACTTAGACTTTCCCCAGGATGGCCTTTCCCATGTCTAGAGTAGGGTCGGGAGCGGGAAGAACGTCGTTGCTGCACATCTAAATCACAGTCTCCAATTGTTTTCCAGTATTCAAGCCGAGGTTCTATCTCCATTCACCTGCTCCTTTGTCTATCTCAACTGATTTTGATTTTAAGTGGGACAAAAAATGTTCTATTGATCCCTTTCAATTACCAATACTCATTCCTTGAGGATTTTCACTCATGTGCATAACATTAATCACTACTTACATTGGAGGCTGCAGAATCTAATGCCTACAGAGGCCAAGAAGGTAACATAAATGTTTGAGATCAGATAAATATAGAAAATTAGTAATGGTGGTAGCTATAAAAAACTATTTCAATAATAGGCAGCTACCACTCTAGACATTTGTTGACATGCAGGAATGTGGGCCCACTGTACCCTGTATTATAATGTTTTTTAGGAGAGTCTCAGAAATTTAGATTTTTTTCATGAAATCTCTCATTATTATATCTTCACAAATAATTTTTTTTTACAAGTTTATTTATTTATTTTTTGAGGAAGATTAGCCCTGAGCTAACTACTGCCAGTCCTCCTCTTTTTGCTGAGGAAACCTGGCCCTGAGCTAACATCCATGCCCATCTTCCTCTACTTTATTGTGGGATGCCTACCACAGCATGGTGTGCCAAGCGGTGCCATGTCCACACCTGGGATCCAAACCAGCGAACCCTGGGCCACCGCGAAGTGGAACATGCAAACTTAACCACTGTGCCACCGGGCCGGCCCCTTCACAAATAATTTTATATTTGAAATATTAATATTTTTAGACCAAACAAAAACGTTTTGATCCATTATTGGGTCAGTGGTTTATAAATTCTAATACTCTCCAAACTAATCTTTATCCAAGATGTTTCCTTATTGACTTTCTCTCTGGATTATCTATCTATTGGTGAAAGTCATGTATTGAAGTCCCCTACTATTATTGTATTGATGTTTATTTTTCCCTTTAGATCTGTTAATATTTCCTTTATATATTTAGGTGCTCCTGGTTTTGGCATATAAATATTTGCAGTGTTATACCTTCCCGTTGGACTGAAATCTTTATCATTATATTATGATCGTCTGTTTTGTCTGATGTAAGTATAGCTACCTCAGCTTTCTTTTGCTTTACTTTTGCATGGAATCTTTTTTCATCCCTTCGCTTTCAGGTTGTGTGTGTCCTTAAGGCTGAAGTGAGTCTCTTGTAGGCAACATATAGTTGGGTCTTGTTTTTTATCCATTCAGCCACTCTACGTCTTTTGATCAGGGAATTTAGTCCATTGACATTTAAAGTAATTACTGATAAAGATGGACTTATTGTCATTTTGTTAATTGTCTTATGGCTGTTTGTAATTCCTCTGTTATTTTCTTCTTCTCCTGCTCTCCTCCTTTACAATTTGATAATTTTCTCTAGTGGTATGCTTAGAGTCCTTTCTCATTATCTTTTTTGTATCTACTGTAGATTTTTGCTTTGTGGTTACCATGAGGCTTACATAAAACATCTTATATTTCTAAGATGTATTTTAAGTTAACAACTTAAGTTCGGGCACATTTTAAAGCTCTTCATTTTTACTCTCATACTCCCTACATTTGATGTTTTTGATGTCGCAATTGACATCTTTTATCTTGTGTATCCATTAACACATTATTGTAGTTGTAGTTGTTTTTACTACTTTAGTCTTATAATCTTCATACTAGATTTATAAGTGACTAACTCACCATCATTACAACATTAGATTGTTCTAAATTTAACTATGTTTTGCCTTTACCAGTGAGATTTATACTTTCGTATGCTCTCTTCTTACTAATTAGCATCCTTTTATTTCACCTTAAAGGAGTCCCTATAACATTTGTTGTAAGGCTGATCTAGCAGTGCTGAGCTCTTTCAGTTTCTGCATGACTGGAAAACTTTTTATCCCTCCTTCAATTCTGGAGGACATCTTTGGCAGGTACAGTATTCTTGGTTGGCAGCTTTTTTTCTTTCAGCATTTTGAATATATCATGCCACTCTCTTCTGGGCTGCAAAGTTTCTGCTGAAAAATCTGTTGTTGGTCTTCCGGGGGGGATGGGGGGTCCCTTGTATATAACAAATTGTTTCTCTCTTATTGCTTTTAAGATTCTCTCCTTGTTTTTAACTTTTGACAATTGTCTTGGTGCAGGTCTCTTTGGGTTCATCTCATTTGGAATTCTCTGGGCTTCCTGGATATGGATGTCCATTTCATTCCACAGGTGAGGGAAGTTTTCAGCCATTGTTTCTTCAAATAAGTTTTCTGTCCTTTCTCTCTCTCTCCTTTTTCTGGGATGCTTACAATGAGAATATTGGTCTGTTGTTGTCTCATATGTCCCCTAAACTATCTTCACTCTTTTTCATTCTTTTTTCTTTTTGCTCATCTAACTTGATGAATCCCACTGCTCTGTCTTTGAGTTCACTGATCCTTTCTTCTGTTTCAATTGTCTGCTGTTGATCCTTCTGTTGAATTTTTCAGCTGGGTTATTGTATTCTTGAGCTCTGTGATTTCTATTTGCTACTTTCTTATATTTTCTATCTCTGTGTTGAAATTTTCACTTTGTTCATGCATTGTTCTCCTGACTTCAGTGAGCATCTTTAGGACCTTTATTTTGAACTCTCTTTCAAGTAAACCACTTATCTCTGTTTCATTAAGATCTTTTTCTGAGGTATTATCTTGTTCTTTCATTTGGAAGATATTCCTTTGTTTCTTCATTTTCCTTGACTCTTTGTGTTTATTTCTATGCATTAGGTAAAACAGCCACCTCTCCCAGTCTTGAAGGAGTGGACTTGTGTAGGAGATGAATCTTATTGTTTAATCTGTCCTAGCTCTTTGTTGTTTCTCAATCCTTTATGATTTTCCAAGCAGCTTTCTTTGTTCTTAGTGGCTCTCAGTAGTTGAGGGTGTACCAAGACCTGTCAGTGTCCCAAAGAGGAGGATCTCAGTTAGAACCTAGATGCAAGCTAATTGTAAGCTGGATCTTCAGGCAGCAGCTTTTGTTAGTTATAGTCCTGTGGAACCCATAAACTTAAGCCCCACTAGCCATTAGAGCCGGGTGATCGAGTGGTATCTCCTGGGCAGCAGCTGCAAAAAACAGGGAACTAGATCTGTGCACAGGCTCCTTTCCAAGAGATACTGGCAACCTGGAGCAAGGCAGAGGGAAGGAGTGGAGATGGCACCCACTGGGTCCCTAGTCTCTGGAGAGTTTTGCAGTCAGCCACTTGATATATGTTAAATTAGAAGACTGTCCCTAGGTCTGTAACATTAAGATAAGCAGATAGGCCTCTTTCATGAAAAGACTGGGCATGTTTCAATCTGTTGCCTCTACTTTGGGTCCAGTGGAGTTTGCCATAGTGAGTTGGCCCAAGCTCTTTAATAAATGTCTCTTAGTTCACTTTAGTCTTTTGGGTCTTACGGATGCAAACCCTGTTGGCTTTCGAAGCCAGGTGTTTTCAGGGACCATCTCTCAGGTGGAAATTTTAAAAGTTGGACTGCTAGATGTGGGGTCCAAACCTTTCACTCCTGGGAGAAGCTGGGAGTTGTGAGATCCCTCCAAGTTGTGTGTTGCCACACCAGGATGGGGTGGTGTGGGCATGATGGCAAGATCGTGTCACAGCTTCTCTTTCCTGTTTCAATGTGAGTTTTTTTCTCATTCACTGGATGTGTAGGGGTCACTCAGCTAGTTTCTGAATTTCTGTCAGAAGGAACTGTTCCATATGTAGCTGTAGATATGGTACGTTTGTAGAAGGAGGTGAATTCAGGAGCCTCCTATGGTGCCATCTGAATTAAAGCTGTGGAGAGGCACAAGCTCATTTCCTCCCACCTCTTCACGCATCACACTTCAGCAAACATCTGTCCCCATTCAAAGAAAGGAGGAGGTGACAAAGACTGCATCCGAGGAGGAAGTGATGAAGACCTTTTTGGTAAGATTGAGGATAGTAAGGGGGCAACTGACCTCAGCCTTGAATCATGAAATTTAATAATTTTGTAAAGTACTTTGAATTATATTAACATGAATCATCCAGCTTCTGAAGTGTTGAAGCTTCCCTCAGTCTCCATTGTTTATTTTAATATCAACCGTGAAAACAACATAAAATCTAGGCAAGCTTTCTTTTCCTATTATTTATTTATTACCTAAAACTATTTCTCAACTTTAATATGAGCTCTCTACTATTAGAATTTGTGTAGTCAAGGATTAAAACCTCATACTCCTATAGAGGGAGAGGTAGTTGAAAATTTTACATAATTAAAAATGAAAAACTCCACACCAGTTCTTACTATCAGCAAAAAATGTTGAAGAGCTAACTTGAATCCTTAAAAGGTTAATTTTATTTGTATATTCAAAGAATTTAACTCATGTTTCTTGTGAAAAGCAACATAAAATACTTTTAGAGACTAAAAAGTAGCTAAATGATACTTTAAAAGGATTTTGTAAGTGTGTGTATGTATTTCTATTGAATATCAACTAAAAATGCTCATTTTGGATATCATTATTTGTTTTTTACTAATGTTTTGTTTTCAATACCTCTGTTTTCCCTATTCTCTGCTTATTTGAAAATTCCAAGGACTTTGGTACTATGACTGAATTCTGAGTGTCAATAGGAGCATGGAGAGTGGTTGGCCATGAGAATCATGGCTAGATAACAGTAAATGCCCCATTATATGACATGTAAGCTATTGTGATATCAAGGCTCACTTCTTTTTTTCATCAGTAGTTTTCAAGTTTCAATCTCCTATTTTTTTCTTGTGATAGCAGCCCAAAATCACATGTTTAAATCCAAAGCTAAATTCCAGTAAGATTGGATATCATAATAAAATATTGTAGTATGGCACTTCCAAGCTTTCAAGGAAACAGCTTCTAACTCTGCATGCAGTGCCTCATGTTTTCATCCTAACAGGAAAGAGCCAGCTTATACAGTCCAGGCCTAGAATGCAATTATACTATGTCATAATTTGGCAGATATGGCTAGGTGACTACCGAAATTCATGCTTCTCCTTTCGCAGTGTAAATTTGTCACGCAAAAGTGGTTCTCAGGCAACAGCTGGATTCCCTAGCCCCTTGCATCCAGACATGAAACAACGTGACTATTTCATACCAATAGAGTATGAGATAAAATGATAGAAATGTCCAGGCCTTCTCCAAATGCTATATTTCTGCTGGTGAGATGTAGATAATATAGAGGTCAGGGCCTGGAAGGACCACAAATGGAAGGATCTTCAGTCTGCTACTCACTGTGTGAAGGAACACTCCCACTGACTGAGAACACTGCCCCAGAACTGGAGCAAGAGGAAACTTCAATTGCATGAAGCCTCTAAAATGTTTGGGTTTATTTGTTATTCTAACTAATGCCAATAAGATTTCTAAACCGTAAATTTAATTTACTTATGTTTACTTAGCTTTTATATCTTTCAGCTTCATCTTTTGGGTTTTAGAAATACAAATATGTTAATCATAGTTTAACTTTGATTCACCGCATAAGAGGATATCTGGAAAATTGGGATGATGTGGTCACTCAAATTTGCAATTATAGATTCCTTCTGTTTTTCACTCTGTCGGGAAATCTCACAGTTGAGGTTCTGGAGCAGAATACTTCTTCCATGACTAGTAAGGCTGGATGTAGGAAGCTTACGTAAGTTAATTTGCTAGATTTCCCATTAATCATGGCAGGTTTTCTTTTGAGATTCCTATATTTGTTCTAAATGTATAAGTGATATTAAGGTGGAAAAAAAAAGGACACTACAAGAACAACAACAAAAGACTATAGCTGAGTTTGCTGATGAAAAAAGTGGATTTGAGGTAGTCTGGTGGATTCATGGGTCAATAAGGACTCATGAGAAAGGACAAGCCATGAGTGGAAGGAGCAAAATGTATAGGATGGATGCCCATAGGAAATCATGGCTTTCTTTGAGAGTGTGTGTTGTGACGATATACATCTCTGGTATCATTATATTTTCCTTTGTCTATTGAATATAATACTGATTTTCTTTAAGATATTGTTTATAAGGCTTACCTGTAGACTCACTTATTTTGTAAAGAAGATTTCTACCAAACAGGACTACGTTCTGTAAGTCAGTAAAGTCTCTGATGAACGGGGCTTTATCCCCACTAACAAGAAGTCGTGGTGGCAGGCCCTCCTGGAATTGATACACTTTAGTCAAGGTTATAGGAAAGCGAGATGCAGCTATATAGTCGACGGCCACAGCCCAACTTCTTCCAAACTCTGCTTCCGGTTTAGAATAATATTCTAACCTAAAAAACAAGTGGAAACATGTACAATTATAATTAGTCCACTCAGAATTTCAGCCTCACTGCTCTCTAGAAAAGATCATCATCTGCCAACAGACTAAGAATGCTGTTCTTAGTTTTAAAATGTGATAGCTTGAGCTCCTACCTTTGAGAATATGGATATGGGTAATTAAAATTTTAAATTTAGAAAGAACCATCTCGTAAGTTGCTTGCATTTTATTTTGAGTTTTTATCTCTTTTACCCAGACACCTTATACTTGAATAGCATATAATAACTGGATGTTAGACCATGACTAAGTAATACTCTTTAGAAATGTACAGATAAAAATCAAAGTTTCCGAGACAAAATTTTTGCTAGACTATAACATCTTTTGTAAAACTGTTGACTTACTGAAGTCAGAGGTTCCTAAAGCATTGAGCATCCTAGAAACATAGATATCTGATTTCTTGTCTGATTTTCTAAATACGTGAATTTTTTCTACAGGAGGAAGGCTGCCAGGAAGCCAAATACTCTCATCTATTTGGAGAACAAATTATTACAGTAGAAAGATTAAGGGTGTAGTAAATAGTTTTATAACTACATAATTTACAGCTCCTGTACCCATCCACTGTCTAAGCATGCTGAACAACTTGCAGGGGTTTTTGGGGGGTTTTCTTTTGCTTGGGAAGATTTGCCCTGAGCTAACATCTGTTGCCAATCTTCCTCTTTTTGCTTGAGGAAGATTCACCTTGAGGTAACATCCATGTCAATCTTCCGCTATTTTTGTATGTGGGTTGCTGCCACAGCATGGCCACCGATGAGTAGTATGGGTCCACACTCAGGAAACGAACCCAGGCTGCTGAAGCAGAGTGTGCTGAACTTAACCACTAGGCCACAGGGTCAGCTCCAACAACTTGAAGTTTTTGAAAAGACTGTTCCCCCTGAAGCATTGTTATTCCCTGCTTTGTTCACCAGCTACATTCCCTTTCAAGTCTCACATAGCTGTCACCTCCTTCACAAGATTTTCCAGCCCACCTGAGGTGGAATTAACTATGTCTTCCTCTTCTATATTCCCAAAGCACTATATCATTCATATATTTAAAAGTTTATTTTCTCTTTAGATTATATTCAAATTTCTAGAAATTACGTTATTTTCTGATTTCTCTGTTTCCATAGCACATATGTAGGGATCATAAAACAGAAAATACTTGTATTATGTTTGTCAATGTTAAGTAAACTATAACACAACCAGAGGAGAAAACCTGCTGTGTGTGGCTCCCAGGCTCGTGGGCATCTTTCTGCCTCCAATAGCCATAAGTCGAAGAGTGGGTACAGTGGACCCTTGAGAGAAGAGTTTGGTTTGTATTCACATTTGATTATCTTTAGTCTCATCCCAGCTGACTGTGAAGTAAGGATACAAGGAAATGTGAATTCATGAGGATTTTGAGCAATGGCCACAAAGCCCTAGCAACAGTGGATTAAACAAATTGCAAGGGAGTCAGCAACACTAGTTCGAGGAGGAAAGAGATGAGGGCACCAGTTTGAGACACAGAAGGCATATGAGCAGGAGTGAAATTCAATGGAAGTCTTTGAAATGATTCAATTGGGTGTGTTATTGGATGATTCATCTAATAAGTCAGTTAAGAAGTAGTCAAGTAAAAAGATAACACACCTTAAAAGGCTCATTTTAGTTTAAAACATAGATATACATGCACCAGCCAATCATAGGATCCAGGACCACAGAATTTTAATTAAGTATTTATAGACTACAGTATTGTCAATACTACTTCAGTATTGACTTACGAAGATAAATAACCTTTTGTGTATTTTTTTACTTAAAGAAAGTAACACATGGGATTTAAGGAAGTTCCTCAGACTATAGTCTGGATTGCAAACGTGGACCAAATTTTTCAGTACTCTCTACGTCCCTGGTTTTTGACATGTAATTTGATGGTAATTTCTCTGCTACAGTGGGTAAAGGGAAGAGGGGAATACGTATAATTTCCTGCTCCTGGCTTAGCTATCTCATTTGATTTGGTCAATAGGATATTAACAGACTTGACACAGCATTAGCTAGAAATGCATTTTCACAATTTGGTTTCTCCCTCTTCTCATTCTGTCATCACTGTGGTAAACACCCAGGCTTGCCTAACAGAGAAGAAGAGACAAGTGGAGCAGAGCTGAGCTTCCCCACTGATCCCTGCGTGACCAATCAAAATCAGCCAACATGAGATGAGCCCAGAAAAGATCAGAACTCGCCAGCTAGACCTCTGACATATGAGCAATAAATGCTTACTGTCATATGACACTGAGATCTAGTGATTGTTGATTGTGCCTCACATTCTCAAGAGAAAAACCTCGAGGAAATGTGGGGCCACACACTTAATTAATTGCAGAACCAGGATTTAAACCTTGGCCATCTGGCTTTAAAGCCAGATGTTCTTTACAACTGCCCTGTACCGCCTCTTGTCGTGATGAGAGCAGTCACTTTATATGGAACACTTCTCATGTACCAGGTTGTGTTAAGCATGATGCATGGATTTCTCAATTAATCCCCCAAATTACCAGATGTAGTAGGTACTATTGTTATTACAGGTTTAAAGATGAGAAAACTGATTTTATCCCTGTTTGGATGCTCAGGTCAAATAGAATCAAATTTGTTTGACCCCAAAGCACAAGATCTTAACTTCTACATCATTACTTTATTTCAAGGAACAATCGATAGCCTAGAGCCTCTCAAATGAATTTTAGAACTGGACATATCAGAAGGAACATAAACAGGCATTTGAAATCCTCCATCTTAATAATCCTTAAAAGATTCACCTTCCATCAGTGTAAGGTGTCAGAAGAATTCTATGTGGCTGGGATCCTATTTTCAAAGTTTCTAGTGAGATGAATTGATAGAAAACTTTTCTTCTTAAACTCAGCTAATAGTGAATCAATTTATAAATTTATCTATAATATAAACAGACCACATGGAAATAACCTATTGAAAGAAACAACAGAAGGAAAATATCTCAATTAAATAAAGAACAAATTATCTCAATTAAAGAAACAGCAGGATTTTTGAGTAAAAACTTTTATTTTTATAAATGCATAAACTTTGCTACAAGCTGCAAAATCCCCATTAAAATGATAGTAGTAATGAATAAATTCAGAGGATTGGAAGAACAGGAGGGGAATCTGGAATAACAAAATTTTAGAAGCTGGAAATCAAATAGAACAAATTAAAGAAGATTTAAAATAGTCATAAAACTGAATCCTAAGCAACAAGAGAGGGAAACTGAGAAATAATGCTAATGTAATTTGTCAAAAATCTCCAAAATCAAGACTGAGTGGAACCCTTTGGATGAAGGGAAGTTGATAAAATCAAGATGATGGTTTGAAAGTATGTCATATGCAAGAAGCAGTCATATACAAAGATTCACTCCTGGACTCCACATAGTGGATAACTACCACTTCTCACACTCAAAAAGGTAGAGCAGAATGTCCCTAACCCAGGTAATCTAGTCATAGTTGAAGGCAGGAACATCATATTGAAACAGGGAGTATAAGTGAATACAATACACTGAATACTAAGATCCCCCATTCCTCTCCCTCCTTCCTTCCCTCTTTGGGCTTAAAGAATACCAGCAGCTGGGCCTTCACTTTTGAAGCAGGTGACCAAAGTGTCTCCTTTGGAGAACTGCGAGACTCAAGAGAAAAGACACAGTTGTTAATACTTAGCATCTCCAGTTAAACACTCCAGCAAGATTATCCTAAGGGAGTGTTCGTAGCAAAAAAGCTCCATTCACACACTCAGAACTACTAAGTGATCCACTTTAAATATGAGTAGACATCTGGGTATTACCAAATACCTGAGGAAAACCTCTACCATGGATAAGAGATACCAAAACAAAATAACAGACTGAAACAAAAAAACAGAAAAAGAATGAGAAATGGGTTACACACAAAAGATCAGGAATTAGACTGGTTTTAGACTTCTCAGCAGCAAAAGTGAAGGTAATACTTACTGGAGATATGCCTTCAAACATCTTAACTATTACCAGTGTAGATTTTTATACTCACCCCCCCCCAAAGCCTCAGCCAAAAATTATGATGAAATAAAGATATTTTAAGATATGCAAATTACCTACAAATCTTTTTCTCTTACAACTGTTCTAAATCCATTGGCATGTGAGTCCTAACAAAGTAATCCATGAAATGGAAATTGATGGGTTACTAGAAATAAGTGATTCAACACAAAAAAAGAGGCAAAGGAAATCCTCAGGGGGGTAGTAGAGACCTGACTACCAGGGGCAATTTAGAACAAGTCAACAGCTCTTAAAGAAATCTCTCCAGAAGAAATTGATACCATTCTTGATGCTTTTGAACATCTTGAGAGGAAACTTTCCCGGTTCACCAAAGAATTGACATAATTAGTGTTATGTGCTACGGAAAGCAAACACAAAATGCAGAACAACGATTACCTCTAAGAGGAATAAGGGATGAGCAAAAGTGAAAGCAATCAGTTTGCACATACCCAAGATGTGAATAGTGATAATAATTAAAATAATGTAAGCATTGAATATTGACCTAACAAAATCACTAAACAACTACACAGAGAAAACAAGAGGTGGGAAGAATGTGTGAGGTTGGGGTGAGGTGAGCTAAATAGCAATTTTATACAGTAGTGATACAAAGGATAGTACCTAAAGCTGAAAATCAATGTGCTATAGGAATCTATTTTAGAAATACAGTAGCTAATATCAAAGTAACCAGGAACAAGGGGTCATATGGCATTCTCTTTAGATACAGCTGTTTTATTTATTTTTGGTGGGAGGGATGGCAAAAATCTCATAGAACCATTTGACTCTTTAAAAATGATTTAAAGAGTTGACTTATAAGAAATAGATAATATACAAACTAAAAATAATCCGAAATAAAAAATAAGAAAGTACACCTGAATTCAGTATATAAAAAAAAAGATGAAGGAAAGAAGGAAGGAAGGAAAAGAAGGAAGGAAGGATGGAAGAAAGAAAGAACTTCTGAAGAGTTCCTGAAGTAGAAATACCAGCATCTTCAGGAAGACTCTAGGACTGTCTATCCACAGCTCTGGACTCCTAGGGCGAGGATGTCCTGCTCACACTCTCCAGTGAGAGGGTGGGAGAAGAGACGTGAATGGGCATTTTGTTCAGTTAAGTGATTGCATCTGTGGCTCATTTCTCCTCCAGTGAAAGATTCTTCATAAAAGGAAGTGAATCTTATCTTTTATTTCTGCCTCATTTGTTTCTGCTTCATTATACAGTGAAAAGTGGAAGGACATTTTTTTTTTCTGAGGAGGAAGATTCACCCTGAGCTAACATCTGTTGCCAGTCTTCCTCTGCTTTGTAGGTGGGTTGCTGCCACAGCGTGGCCACTGACAAGTAGTGTAGGTTCGCACCTGAGAACTGAACCCAGGCTGCCAAAGTGGAGTGCACCAAATTGAACCAACAGGCCACTGGGCCAGCCCCAAAAAGTGGAAGCATATTTTTTATTGTTTAATAAGTTTTAATATCTTTTAAGAAAGGAAGAAGAATCTTGGTAGATATTGATCTCTGAAAACTAGTTTGCAGGCCACACACACTGCAGGCAATACAACATACAAGATAGGAGGATGGGCTATGGAGTCACAGGGTTTTTATATACTAGCCCTGCCATTCACTAACTATAAGATTTTTAGCAAGTTACTAAATAGCTCAGTTGCATATTCATGATCTGTGAAAAGGAGTTATTTTGAAGTGAGATATTATATTAAAATACTTAATGAAATTTCTTTTACTTATCGTACTTAAGAAATGGTGGCTATTTAAAAAATTCACTTAAGAGGGTCATTCATTGACACCTAAGTGAAAGGTCAAATTAGAAAGATAGAATTTCACAAAATAAAATAAAGTTAATAAAAAACAGGTGTTGTTATAATTAGTAAGGAAAGTGCTTCTAGTAATATCAGAAAATTGATTTTTAAAAAATTTATATGTTTGTGATCAAAATAGTCATACATAGATTTAAACTTATTCAATAAAAAATTCATATGGTTTGTATTTTGGAGAAATTTTTAAATAAATTTGGCCTGTTAAAAACATATTTCTTTCAAAAGCAGTTTCGTTATATAAATAGGAACAAATACAATACACTTAAAAGTCTAAGTTCACAAGGAAAAGGAAACATATCTTTAAGAAAAAAATTCTTCAATCTCCTTAACTAAAGTACTCATGTTTCATATACAGAAAATTGCAATTTCCTGTGATTTACTTTTGTATATGAACCTGAAAAACCTGTAAAAGAAAAAAGCAATCTAGGAAGATGGTTTGCTACCCGTCAAATCTTGAGGTTGACAATCCCAGTTTGAAAGCCTCATCTGATAATCTCATTCCTGTTTCCTGTCATCAGACTAGAAAGAGCAGTTGAGTTACAACTGTTGCGATGGCTGCTGACCCAAATCATATCACTGGCACTGCTAAGAGAAAGAACTCCTCCATTGCCCATGTTAATACCTAATTGTAGAAGCCATACCAATAGGTAGAGGAGGAAACATACTGAGAATCTGCTAATCAGGTGATTTATTTACCTTACTGGATGGTGGAGTCAGTTGGAGAAACAACAACCAATGAAATATGAGATACTCAAACATTTCTGCTGAATTTACAAATTTACTTGTACAATACCAATGAGCCCTAATTTTTTTGTTCCTGTTTTTCACCGTACCCAGATTTCTACCCCATACCTCACTCTACGTGGTTGACTCCACCCCTTGGATAGGGTCTGTGATGGTTGATATTATGTGCCAACTTGACTAGACCATAGGATGCCCAGATATTTGGTCAAACATTGTTTGTGGTGTCTCTGTAGGGTGTTTTTGGAAGAGATTAACATTTAAATCAGTAGACTGAGTAAAGCAGTTTGCCCTTCATAATGTGGATGGACCTCATTCAATCAGTTGAAGACCTGAGTAGAACAAAAAGCTAATCTTGCCCTGAGTAAGAGAGAATTCTTCTAGCTGATGGCCTTCAAACTGGGATGTATGGTCAGCTCAGTGGTGTAGTGGTTGAGTTTGCATGCTCCACTTCATCGGCCTGGGGTTCACGGGTTGAGATCACAGCTGTGCACCTACACATTGCTCACCAAGCCATGGTGGCTTGCTGTGGCAGCATCCCACATAGAAATAGAGGAAGATTGACACAGATGTTAGCTCAGTGGCAATCTTCCTCAAGCAAAAAGAGGAAGATTGGCAACAGCTGTTAACTCAGGGCCAAATTTCCTCACCAAAGAAAAAAGAACACATCTTAAAAAAAAAACAAAAACCTGGGATATAGGCTCTTCCTGGTTCTACAGCAGCTGCTGGGCTTTGAACTTGAACAGGACATCAGCTCTGTAGATTATTGACTTGCAGCCTCCATAGTCATAGGAGCCAATTCCTTATAATAAATCCATCCATCTATCTATCTATCTCCTATTGGCTCTATTTCTCTGGAGAAACCTGACTAACACACAGTGTCATTCACATCTAAACACAAATCCTTCTTATATTTTCACAGCTAAGTGTATTATACTTCTAGGTGTACAAGTGGAGTGACTTGATAATCTTCTAGGCTATTTTGCATTCTAATCCTGATGCTAGCTGATTTTTCCCCAAGTATATAGCTACCATATTATGTGTCTGTGACCAAAACAATGAAGATAATGTATTTTCTCTCTTTTTTTAATAGAGAGGAACTGGTTTATGTTTTACTTGTTGGTTAGCTGGTTAGTTGGGTGGTTGGTGCAAGATGTTTTTTCTCAAATTTTTGCCCTGTCTTCATAAAGCACTTTAAGCCTGATCACAAGAAAATATTTACACCTCATCATTAAAATCCTCAATGATTAGATATATTATTTAATAGGAAAATTGACAGTCACTTTAGAAGAAAAATGAAAAGGCATAAATAAGACTAAAAGTCATTTGCCATGTTAAATAGAAATGATTTGAGGGCTGGCCCCGTGGCCGAGTGGTTAAGTTCGCGCGCTCTGCTGCAGGCAGCCCAGTGTTTCGTTGGTTGGAATCCTGGGCGCGGACATGGCACTGCTCATCAGACCACGCTGAGGCAGCGTCCCACATGCCACAACTAGAAGAACCCACAACGAAGAATATACAACTATGTACCGGGGTGCTTTGGGGAGAAAAAGGAAATAATAAAATCTTTAAAAAAAAAAAAAAAGAAATGATTTGGGATCCATTCTTACTTATCTTCAAAAAGTCCATCAGCATCGTCTAAAGATGAGACATGTGCAGCCCATCAGTACTTCAACAGTTTAGAAAAGCTCTGAGAAGATGACTGCAAACGCTGTCATAAAGAGGAGAAATTGATTCATATTTGAGGGATATCACAGTTCCTCTCTCTACAGTTTAATCTTGTTCACATTTACAACTTAGCAATATTCTACCTGAAAGGAGAATTTTGTTTCTGAGAATTAATTTGTGTAAGCTGTTAGTGACTAATGCTCTGTAAAGACTATAATAATTAGTAGCAGTACTGATATTGAATGCATTTATAAGAAATGAACAAGTATTTTCCAAACAGTCAATATTTTATACTGGCCAGGAGGACTTTATTTTTTTTTTGTCTTTTGTCTTTCTGCTACCATAGTTGAAGTTACCACAAAAGATTAAGGAAAGGGGACAATTATTAGAATATTTAATTTAATCATATCTAAAATAATAAACTAATAATCTACCAATCTTTCCAGCATTGATCTTGGTCTATGCCTATACTTAACAAATGTATTCTATTTGGGTCATTGAATATTTGGTTTTGATGGCCAAATAATTGATTAGTTCTATTAGTGGTGATTTATTAATTCAGTTGAAATAAGTTAATCGACTGTTCTAAAATGAATTTTATAATCATATCTCTCTCAAGATTTATCCCTCAGTTGACAAGAAGTTTCAATTAACAAGATTAATCTCTTCATTCAGTAAGATATCCTGTGCACTCTCACATTCATGTATTGTTTATTTAGGGTGAGATGAGTAAATAGATTTTTTGTTAATTCTGCATTGGTTTAGAGGGTGTTAATGACATGCTGCAATGTAATAATATTAATATAGCTTGCCTAAATATTTACACTTTTATACATGGGAAAAAATATAATACTCACAAAAACCTAGACAAAAAACATTATCCAAAAAAAAATTCTTGTACCATCTCCTAAGAGAATAAATTACAAAACTTAAAAAAGGAACCTGATAAAAGACATTCCATGTTCTCATTGCCCCAGTGAAGGATGACCGACAACTAGAAACATTAAGACAGAATTCTGTCTGATCTTTGGGTGGTGGCAAAAGCACGACTTGGTCTGATGATATCCCCATTATGCCAGAATCAACCGCAGCAAGGAAGGGTATTGCACTTAGGAAGTAATTTATATCTGTAAGAACAAAATACTTATTATTACCACAAGTACTTATAAATGTGTTAGAGGATATCCTTAAGTAATCTGTAAATCTTTAAGCAAAAACTCATAGATCCAGACATATATGAAAAAAAAGTCACTGTAAAAAAACTGAAAATCTCCCTAAGGATCATATCCATAACTTTAACATGTTTCTGTTAATTACCCTATAATCATAAATAAATGTGGGTTAAAGTGGTTGCCTATAATATTTTAAAACAAAAGGTGTATTAAAAGATTTGGTAATGTTCATTTTTTTAAAGCCTTAGGTAAAAAAGAAAGAAAGGCATCTACTTGTGCACAGAATGCTACAACACCTCTAACAGAGGTTTTACCACGAAATGTGATTTTTTTTCTAAAATATTTTAATGCAGTTATAGTATAGATGTTTTATATTTTATCTAACCAAGTCTAATGTGCAACACGATAGCACAAAGTCCTTGTCTTCTATTAGGTTCTTAAAGCAAAATTGTTGGATAAGTTTTGACAATGAATCTTTGGATAATTAAACTGACAATGAATTAAGAGTTTTATTTCTCCAAGTATAACCTATTCCAACAGATTTAGACATTATAATACGGTTGGCTATAAAGCTTATAGAGGTTCCCACTGGTGACGCAGAATATTTTTCATCATAAGCATGCACTTTTTAATGCAGTTCCATGCCCCACTGTAGCAGGCTGATACTCCAAACTACTAAGTCAACCTAGTGGTAAAGAAGCCTGAATTCCAGATTGTGGCCATGACTTTGAAAAGAACCGATGTGTGTGTGTCACTCAGAGAAAGTGAAATTTAATGTGGTCTTGTTTCTGAGTATTGGGAAATATCTCTAAGAAATTGTACATAAATTAACTTCATTAGAAAACTCAAAATAAAATTAAAGAATTACAAAATATTTTTTGATGACTTTAGTATTAAATATTTGACTGAAGCCTTAGATTACTGATTGATAAAATGATTTGTGGTAGATTTTTCTGTGGCATGTTTATGGGTTTAAAAGTTAAATGAGAAACAGTATTATTTTCCTATTCTCTCATTTCTCATCCTTTCTCATCCTGGAGACTCCTCGTCACTAGGGGGACCTCTGACCTAACTGCCAGTGCATTGTCCTTTGCAGTTCCTTGTGTCAGTCCTTCTGTGAAAAGCTTACTATGTCCGAAGGAATCATTATTGACACTGTGGCTGTTAAATCCTAGAACCTGACATAAAGGCTACAAGATACATGATGAAGTAGATTCATTTATACAAAGGAATAGCACTGCTTTTGTTTTGTCCCTGTCCCTAAGATTTTAGGTTGAATACTTTCTTTAGGGAATGGTTATTACCTACTTCGCTATTTAAATGAACCTACCAGCCCACCAACTATCCACAGAGATGAACAAACGATCTCCAGATTCATAGCCACAGTCCGTCCTTTTGCTGGGATCAGCTAATCTGTCTAGAAGAGAGAGGATGCACAGATTACTTCTTAGGCACATTTTGAAACTGGTTATAATTGTCACTTAACTAGGTGCACTTTGTTTGCAAAGATGCACAAACAGTTATCTTCTGATGACCTGTGTTTATCTTCCCATCACTCTTCATCCTTGATTTTCCATCTCTGAACCAATTTTTTCTCCTTTCTCTAACATCACCACTATTTTCTACTTTTGAATTATCTGTCTTGAATATTATCTGCTTTTGTAATTATGCTTTTTTCTACTTCCTTCTCTCCTCCTCTACAACATTAGGGAGGCAATATGCAAACCCCTTGAAAGAGGCCTAGAGTCAAACCACACTCCTGTCCCATCATTTACTAGCTGGACCTTTGCTAAATAACTTACCACTTATACCTCAGTTTTCATTTCTATAAAATGGGGATAATAATATTAACTGCATCATAAGGTTGTTGCATCAAGTGAGAAAAAGCATGAAAAGTGTTTCTGCCAATGAATATAGTCCTTTTCCTCACCAAATGACAATTGATATTTTCTCAATCTCCCTTTCTGATTTTTCATGTTTTTGTGTGATTTTCCCACCTCCCTTGCCTATCCTTTGTTCACCCTTATGATTCTCTGTCATACTTTCTGTCCCCTTTGTTTGGTTTTGTTTTGCTTTGTTCATTTTTTACCTTACTCACCTACAAGCTTACTCTCTCCATGCCTGCTCACTTCTTTTCCCTAGTTTCCACATAAGTAAGTCAAGGACTCGTTCTCATTTACTTTTCCTACTGCTCCCTTGCCTTCTTGCCTCTGCTGACCAATGTGTTGCATCTTCTGCTTTAGTTTCTACCCCTTCTCTTGTGTGCTCACCTTCTTTTCCTTCTGTTTCTCTACAATTTCACCATCGTCATTCTTTCCTTTTGCTAGCTACCCTCATCTTCCATTCCTATCTTCAGTTCTTTTCTTTTTCAATTAGTTATTCCTTACCTCTCAGCTTTCTTTAACCTGATCATTCTCAAAGCAATGATTGATAAGAATTTGTTAATGCTATTTTACCTGTGTGAGTATTAGAAGTGTGAATTTGCCTAATTGACTATTCCTCAGACTGCTAAATTAGAGTTAAAGATAAGTCTGTAAAACACTCCTCCTCTGTTTCTACTCTTTCATTTCTTTTGGGGGTTCTTCCAACTCCTCTTTCCGTTACTCCATCTCTTTTTGATTTCACTTACTCCCTCAAAGAGTTCAGCCTGTATGACACCTCCAAATAGCACCTTAATGTGGGTAACAATTATTCTTCAGCCCTGAACACCCAGTTGAGCATATGTCCTGTTTAATCCCTTCTCATCTCCAACTGAACATGCCTGAAATTGTGCACTAGTCTTGATATCCACACAAGGTTGAATATGTCTTTTCCGTTAAAGGCATAATATTTTGCATTCTTTCATTTCAGCATCCTGAGCTCATTCTTTTCTTCTGTACCCAATCTGAATCCATGTCCTGTCATTTCTCCCTTTGAAGAATCTTTATAGCCTTCACCATGGACATTCACTCATGCAGATTCCTCATGTCAGAACTGCATTATCTCCAGAGTATCTGAGCTTGGCCCAGTGACACCAACACCTTATTTTAATCCACCTAAACCAAAAAGCCTGATGAAAAATCTTTTTGTAAAATCATACTTGTTCAAGAGCTTAAAGAAGTTTTATATCTCCTGAAACTTTAAACCCAAACTCTAAGCTTAATTTACCCAATATGCCAATAATGTTAATTCTTGAATATCAGTAAATATTCTGCTTTAATTTGATCTGTTCCTCTTTCATTGATCCCCACAACTCCCTCCCCTCAGCCCCTCTCTCTGAATCTTCCCTTCCTTTTCCTGTCCCTTTAACACACACACACACACACACCCTACACTCAATCACATATCCCTGTGCCGTGCTGTTTCCAGTCTCTGTCCTTTAGTTTAATTTCCCACATTATTTAACCATTATAAAATTTCTGGTGGTAGACCTACGCATTAGTTTTTATTAAAACTAGGCAGTTATTTTCAATGTGCGCCAAGAGAACCACTTGGCTGAGAACCACTACTCTTGTTCATTCTTTTATTCTCTAGTAGATTTCGTTTCGATTTCCCCAGTGAAATTCTGTCCACACTTCAAGCCTCAGTTCAAATCCAATTTTTCCTGATTATTCCAGCTGACTCACTCTGTCCCTTGTTTTGCACTTTTAGCTTTTATCCAAAACTTATTTATTGTTCTCTGTTTAATTTCTGCTATCTTTCCAGTTTCAATTGTGTTGTATGGTCTTTGATAGCAGGAAAACTGTCTGAAATACTTATTTACGCCCTTACCCCCACTACTCTTAGAAAGTGCTGGATACGTATAAAAACTCAGGCTTGACCCTAACCTGTGGACGTAATGAAAGAGTAAGAAGAACATTAATCTACCAGCTCCTCCAGCATCCATCTAACATAGGCCTCCAGGTTACCTGAGGTTGGCATGCATCCCATCGTGGACCATATGCTAATGATTTCTCCTGGACCATGGTCTTTTTGACTCCAAGGAAAGCCAGATAAATAGTAATATGTTTGAGTCTCAAGACATCCCCTGACAAAAATGGATGACTTGCCAACCTCAGGAGCTCTTGCATGTGACTCCTGCTCAGACCTCAGAGAAATCTTAATCTCCTCCCTACATTTTTTCCATCAGACCAGAACAAATTTTCCTCTTGGTGGGATTATCAGTATGGAGTGGGCAGGAGGTACCTTTCTCCTTCATGAGCTTCTATAAGCGAGAACAAAACTATCTTTTAACCTATGAATCTTTGGCCCAAACATATCTTCTAACTAAACACTGGAATGTACTTTATGTTTAAAAGGAATCAATCATTTGCAGAGAAACATCCTCATGAACAAGGTACCACTCCTTGCGTATTACTCCCATCTCCATGTATAGGTAATCAAAATTAGGACTTCAAGAAATTTAAACTAATTTGACAACACCTTCTGTTTTTAATGCATATCCTTTTGACTGTTTTGTTCATCCCAGTCCTTAAAACAGAGTCTAACACTTAGTAAGAGTTCAGTAATGTTCAATAGATTAGGTATGAAATCTTTTTGTGTTTGGCAACTATATTGTAAGCCTCACTGCAGTTTCTAGTGAAAACAGGCAACACATAGGAGAAGAATTTATGGAGGAGAAGGAGAATAAATAGAAAAATAATGGTTATGAGAGGAAAAGAAAAGAATCAATTTTCAAACACATAGTATGGTCCACATAGAGTCCCGTTTCCCAATTACTACACGTTATATTTAAGGTATATCCTTAAAATGAAAACAAGATTCATTCTTACCTGTACTATATTGCCAGCCATGCTGCAGAGGCAATCCCCACAAAATGTTGTCTTTATTTTCTGGTGCAAATCTTTCAAAATCAATGGCTGTCTTGTTCAGTAGGATTTTATACATCCCCATTCTCTCAGGGTATACCCAGGGATCAATAATGTACTTTCCATTCTCCACCCTGTAGTCACTGAACTGACCAGGACTCTCCTCCCACAGAGGGGGATACAGGTCTGAGAGACTGGAGTCTCCTGCTAAAGAAACAGAAAAGCAACCAACTAGTACACAGGCCCAAGGAGGAAGGAAAGCCATTGTGTTGAAGCTGGCTGGGGATTGAGATTGTGGCAGAGCTTTTATTGGGAAATGGAGGAAGAAGTCATGGTATTGCTCTTATCACAACACATCAAAACTTTGTGTTTTTTCCTGGGGACAGGAGAGTGAAGATGGAAATACCTTGCCAGCAAAAATAGGGTGCCTCCATTGTTAAATAATGTGATTAATATAGTTTGTTATTCACCTGACAGTTGAAAAAGACTATGGAAAATTGCAATGTTTAATGACTATTTTAAACACTTTATGTTTACATTGTATTTTTATGCCTACTAAATTAAGTACACACTTGCACATATATCTTGACCTTATTCATCTAGAAATTTAAAGATGTCGGCATTTACTTATCTTTGGAGAAAAGAGTTTACAAACTAGGCTTGAGATAGCTATCATTGGAAGAGTCCACTGGCAAGGTTGGCCCATGGCTCTTAAAGTTCCCAAACAAAAGTCAAGTGACAAGGGAGATTCACTGTGCCTAGACTGTGCAAACAATATGGTTTATGCTAAACACCTGCTGTCCTTGTAGAGTCTGAGATTTTCATACATGGCCAGCCCCCAGTAAACCAAAGGATGCCCACATGACCAGCCCCCAGTCAACACCTTGAGAACTGCATCTTTAATGAGCATCCCTGGACAGAAACATCACACATGTTGCTGCATTTTTGTTACTAGGGAGAATGTATGCTCTGTGTGACCTCTCATAGGAGAAAGAATCACATGGAAATCTACACATGCGTTCCTCCAGACTCTGCAGGTGTCTTTTCACTTCTGTTCAGTTGTGTATCCTTATTACAACACTATAAAGCATCTTAGCCATGAGGATAACGATATGCGGAGTCTTGTGAGTACTTCTAGAGAACGTTTCAACATAGGCCCATGATGGAAAACCTTCACATACCCATTAGGTTATCTTCACAGAAGGCTAAGCAAAAACTTTTTAAACATTTATTCAGTATGTTTATTGAATATGAAAAATGCTCGCTCCCATACTGAATCATGTATCTCTAGATTCTAGAGAAAAAGACCAAGTTTTTAATAGGCTCTAATTTCAGGTGTGTAAGTTTCAACTAATATAAAAAAGAAATTCCTGATGATTATAATTTTTTATAAAGGAATGGACTCTTAAAAGGGCTGAGTTTTCTCCATGCAGAGGCCATATAACCAATGTTGAGGGTGGGGGGGTTGTGGAGAAAATTTATATGTTGGCTAAGAATTAAAATAGTTGAATTTTGGAACTCCTTCTGTGTCAGAACCTAAAGAATAGGTTAGGATGGCCTATAATATTATAGATAAAATACTGTCTACAGAAACTTCCCAGGTGTTCCCTAGCCTACATTACGATTACAAAATATGTTACCAATGATATTAGGGTGTTCCTTTCTCATTAAGAAAAAGTTTTAATGTACAGAAAATATGAAATAAGTAGAAGTCTAGCATACTAGGATTTATAGTAATGTGTAAAGATGTACTGAAAAATATGTGAATGATCCACTTAATAGAAGTTTCTGTTGCAAGGAAAAAAGTTGAAGTATGCCTGTATGTCCAATAGACCAAGCCTATTTTTTGGCAAAATCTCCTAGTTAATTCTCAACTCCCCTTCCTCCTTAGAATTTTAGTTGGGAATATGGACATCTAGAATCAAGGCTACATTTCCAGTATCCTGTGCACAAGCAACCATGTTACTAAGTGCTGACCGCTGTAACATAAATGAAAATGGTACCCCATGTCCCTTAAAAGAAGAGGACATGTCACTTTCTCATCCCTTACTCTATGTCATGGCTTAGATTGTGGATGTGACGGCTGAAATTCCGTCTTGACACTTAAGGACAATGATACTATCTTGGGGATGGCAGAATGCAGAGCTGGAGGTTATATGAGTCCCGGAGTACTGTGGAGCCATGAGATATTCCTGAATCCTTAAATCCGCATTTTACCTGAGAGGGAATCAACTTTCTATCTTATATAAACCACTGTTATTTGGGTTTCACTTACACATAGCGAAAATTATTGCCTCACTAACGATTTCCAGCAGCACATTTGGAAAGCCCAATTATTAGCATCATTAAAAACATGTTTCATAGTAGGTCACAGGTATGGCTTATTCCTGGCATGATCCAGATTAAACATCCCTCAGCAGGATTCTACTCCCTTCTCCTGTTAATTTATTTACCCAATAGCCCTCTGATCACTCATTATTCAAATTTCCAAACATATTAATAATATAAAAGGGAAATGGTGGAAATTACTGCTATGTAATTTAAAATACTGTTATGTAAAATTTAAAGGCATTAGTTAAATATGGAAAAAATACTTAAGAACACTCATAAGGGATCAAAAATAAAATTCAACAAGTTTAAGCCATGCGTGTTCTTGGGTTGGAAGACTCAAAATTATCAAGACGTTAATTTATAAATTTAACACAATCACAATGAGAAATATTAACAGAATTTTTAGAAGCAGTATAGTTAAGTTTAAATTTTTAAAAAAAAATAAAGTAGAAAAACTCTATAAATAATAGAAAAAGTAACGAAAGTAAACTTTCCCTAACAAATATTAAAACCTATAATAAAATCTCAATAATTAAAGTAACATTAAATTTATCAATGTGTACAGTCATCAGTGGGATACTGTGACCAGATACACATAAATAGACAGATCATTGGACTAATAGAAAAAAGTCTTTTTTGAAAAGAAAGACATGTATACAAATGAGAATTTAATGGGGAACTGTGGGGCTGGATCTGCACATTCCTTATATATCCACTGGAGGGATAGATATCAGATTTCTGCATACAATGAGAAAATAAGAGTACAAACTAAAGTAAGATATGTGTTGAAGATATATAAGAAATCATAAAGTTATTATCAGAAACTGGATCTATTGATCCAAAGATTACGAACAGTGCATGTAGGTGTGTCAAGCTAGTCAAAGAGAAAATAAATTAGAAACTTACAAATAAACTTCAAGTGAAGACCAGACTTATCATGGTATGGACTGCTAGTTATATATCCCAATATTCATTCTTCTCTTCTTTATTAGTAAGAGTACCAATGATTTTTTAGTGCAACTGGGTGTTCCTAGAATAAAGATTACGTTATCTTACCTCACAGCTAAGTGTGGCTATGTGATTAAGTTCTGTCCAATTAATAATAAGCCAAAGTGTTAGTTGCAACTTTCAGAAACCTCCTTAAGTGACAACTTGTCCTTTCCTATTTATTCCTTCTTCCTTTTGCTGGATGGAATAACTTGAGACTGACAAACTTTCTTAGATTATGAAGTAGCAAAAAGGGTAGTAATAATAGAGAAGAGCCTAGATCCCTGATATTCATGGAGCTCCAGACTACCTACTTCTGGACTCCAATTTCTAAAAAAGAAATGAAGTTTTATCACAAGACAATATTTTTTTTGCAAGATTTGTTACTATCTGGAACCTAATCTGAACTAACACTGTAATTATGTCTTTTAATATCTCTCTGCCTCATTTTCCTTAACTGTAATATAGAAATAGCATTACATATTCCTAAATCCACTAATTATGACTAGTTCAAGTTGTTTGAAGTTTGTGATAATAGGATAGAAAATTTGTATTAGATTATTGGATAAAAAATTTGTCTGTAAATTTGAGGCACAAACACTAAAACAACTCAATCTGTATTTGTGTTTGAGGTACATGCACACATAAAATAGCTCAAACTACAAAAGATTAATATGAGATGAATACTAATATCCTAATTCATAATAGAGACACTGAGTCTTTTCAGGGTCAAGGACTTACTCAAAGTCAGTCTGGATGCAGATGGGAAACAAGCTAATTATTTCCACTAGCGTCCTAGCTTCACTTGGAGGGATACAGACTCGAAAATTTTCAAGAATATACATTCAACACTGAGAAGACAAGCAAGAAGGAAAAACCTAGGAAGAAATTTTTAATCTGGATGTTACCAAACAGACAAGAAATGAATAAGTTGGGCAAAATAAAACCCTAACTTTACCAGATTAATTAACTTGCCCATGACAGGGCAATTTTTATCTTTCTTTACAACCTTTATATTTTATTTACTTTTGTTTTTAATTACATAGACTAGGGCCTCTAATATAAGGCTGAATTGTATGAGGGACAGGACATTCTTATCTTGTTCCTGAATTTAAATAGAATATTTCCATTGTTAGGAATTATGTTTTGTATAAGCCTCTGGAAAATACCTTTTATCACAAAAAGGAAATTCACATCTGTTCAGTGACTGCTAAAAACCTTGTGTCATTCATTGAGGCAGAATATTATCCAATGATTTTCATCTATTAAGCTATTCTGACCTTTTAACCTATAAATATGCTGAATTAAATTAGCATATTTTCTAATATTAAGCAACTTTGAAATTCTGAGGCAAAACCCAGTCTGTGACATGTGGTCACATTTTACCATATTTTCAAAAAATATAATTAAATTTAAGAACAAAGACAATTGGTTAGATTGCTTCTAATTAAAAATGTGATGATGTTTATAGGAAGAACATCAGGAAAACTAAATTCAAAACAGGAAATTCATTTAAACAGATTTATAAGCTAGGAAAAAAATGCAGTACAAAATATGAAATCCTCCTCTTTCACGTTTTGTATTGTGTTCTTTTCTAGTTTATAAATCTGACATGGAAAAGAAAAATAGTCTGGTTTAGCGTTCCAATTTAACTTCCGTCTTTGTAACATTTAATTTTCCTCTGGAAAACAGACAGTGATGGGACGAAGGGACTATAAGTAACTTTACGAAATTTATATAAAGCAACACATAGCAGGTAAAGAAAACTTCAGTAGCCTGTGGGGAAAAAAGTTATTTTACTTTATTTCACAAAATAATAAAATACGAATGCTTTTTTACTACACTAGTCTGTAGGTTTTATCTGAAATAACATCTTATCAGTCATAACAATGACCTACAAATCTTCCTTTATTTAAAGTATTCACTGATTCACATGGTGTTATTGTGAACTCATCTATCAAAATAATGGCAGTTAAGCATTTATTACAATTTTTATAGGGCAGACAAAGGAAACTTAAGAAATTACATATTTTTCTATATTTAGATCTTAATCCTCTAAGTAATGAGAAATAATTTTGGCATCTGGATCAAGAGTGACCTGGTCAAGTTTTCTTTATAAGGGATATTTTATGACATATAAATTTAACGCTGTAAACACAAGCCCCCTAGCACAAGTTCAACTGGCCCCATCTTCTCAAAATAATAATTGGGTTGTCTTTTAGGAAGGATCCCTTGTCCAATTCAGACCAGTTCAGATCACTAGCCCATCAACTAGGCCTGTGCAAATGCCTGATAAGTGACTTTCTGACATCTAAGGGCTGAAAACTCCACCCTCAGATCACAGTAACACCACTATTTGGTGAACATGCATCCTATGAAGAGGCATGAGGCTTGACTATGCTTGTGCAGATTGTCAATCACCTCACTTCTCCTTACCTCCAATCATCCATCTCCACACTTAACACTGCCCCACCCTTCATCTCACAAATTTTTCCCCAAGCCCTGGATCAGGGAGACAGATCTCAGGGCATATGCCCCCTTTCTCCTTGCATATCAATCTAGCAATAAAGCTGGTTTCTTTTCTTAAAAGCTAATGCTATAATAATTGGCATTTTTTTATGTGCATCTGGTAGGAGAACCCCAACTTTGTGTGGTAACAATTTTGAAACCCACAGAAGGACTAGGTCCTGTGACTGCCCACCCAAGGCTCTGGAATCCCCAGTGGAGTGCATGATCTTTTTGTTGACCCTAAGTGGCCGCCCAGATAATTTTCTTTAGAGGCTTGGCTGATTGGATTCTGTCTCCCATTGTGGCACTCTAGACCTCTTGGTGCTTTTTTCTTTTGGAAGAAGAAACAGCTTCTGGGGCAAGATGTCTTTTGGGTGAGTGGCTTTGTTAAAAATTGTCTAATAATCTCATCAGGATTGTGGGTTAGAGTCCTCACTGGGGAGATTTTTGCTGGGTTACAGTCCCAAGGCTAGAATTGTGGGTTCAAGTCTCATTCCAAGGGAGACAATAAAAAAGGGTACAGCCACTGGTGCACTCAAAGGAACAGTTTAGAGTCCTAAATTCTGAGTTAAAGTCTCAGAATACTCTGGGTTACAGTCCCAGAATATTGGATTTCTATGTCTTTTCATGTTTGTCTGTCTGACTGTTTTATTTGTTAAAATTAGCTGTTGGGGGACTGAGTTTCTCAGTGATGGTAACAAATTCTCTTTCCAAATAACTTTGTTGCTTGCAGCCACCTTGGGAAGAGCTGCCTAAATTGGGGATAACTGTAAACAGCTGGCAAGATAACTTGGGATAATCTAAAATTACAGTGGCCAGTTTGGGTTCTTTTCGAGCCTCCAAACCAAGAAACAAGGAAAATCTTTAATCTTTAAAAATGTCAAGTGCTCCCATGATCTTGCACAATTGCTCAGAACCTAAAGGTATCAGAAGTTGAAAATATTTACAAAGAATGCAAAATCTTACCAAGCTTGTTTCGTGCCCTGAGAGCTTGGCTTGATAATCATCTGCTTTGCGGGGGTTGGGGGGATCCAAAGAATATGGTCAGACAAAAATGTGATTGCTTCTCATTTTTTGGTCAGAGATGGTTGGACAGAAATGCAGATTGCATTCCCTTTTGTGCCTAGGGGTCCTTCCAAACTGCTGTCAGCCTCAGGGGAATTACGTTGGCCATTGGAAGGAATATTCTGACTAGATAAGATCATTTAAAAGTTTACTTAAAAGCAAAGACATCAAAATTATTGAAGTAAACTTGTTGAAAGTTTTGTGACAAAAAGAAAATATAAGATATAAAAGATACCTAAAATAAAAGCCTATTAGGTCATGGCTTTACAGACATCCTTAATCTACCTTCACAGGAGGGCCCAAAATGAGCCCCTCTCAGGGTTAACAAGACTCAGAGACGTTTTTGAATGCTTCTAAGATAAAGATTACCAGAATTGTTCAATACTGCCAGGTATAATTACTGCTCACCCCAGCTGAAATCTGACACGATATTTGAAAGGAGTTAGCAACTAATGATCAGAAATTCAGCCAAACTTGAAGCTGATATTTAGAGCCTGATGAGAATTTTCTTTCCAGGCCTTCTTCCCTAAATTAAAGTAAAACTAAGCACCCAGAGGGAAAGAAGCAAGTTAGGATGATGTAGTTGGAAAGGTAGATTGAGCTATAATGCCATTTACATTACAACCCAAATTTCTGAGGAATTGAGAGCAACTATCCTCAACTTATAATCCTTGCAAGACTGGAAATGCAGCTCTAGAGGCAGTTCAGATTCTACCCATTGCCTTTATCCCAAAAAGCTTGTAACCTCTGTGGGGAACTGTTATGTAGCTCCTCACCAATTCCTAAAACTGAAGAAAAAGAAGAAAAATGGCTATAACAGCACCAACAACCAAAATCTAGCATCTTGAGTGTTTTCTCCATAGATATTAGTAGAAAAAGCTTAAAAAGATTTGAATTCAATTGTGCTTTCATAACTACTGAGCCTTATATTACTATATCTGATTCATGGCAGTAATTTTACAATGATAGCTGTGGAGTCTTCATGTATGTGTCTATATATCTATGTATATGTATATGTGTGTGTGTGTGTGAGAGAGAGAGAGAGAGAGAGATTATTTTTTTACCCCTGGATGGTATAATTTCTACAAGAGCTCTATTTAATTGGCTTAAAGTAAGCATTTATATAAATGTAATAGAAACTAACTCCAATGTTCCTTCAAGCTAGCATAATACAAAATAATCTTTGGTAAGTGAAAGTTTATTTAAGTTTGTTAGTTTGATTGAAATAGACATGTCCTCATAGTTATCAACATTGGATATGATTGAGACATGCAGCCTTTATTCTGCATTTATTGGTCAAATAAGCTCATATTATCTCTGTTACCAAACTGGTTAGCAAAAAGAACTTAAAATGATAGCTAATTTTGCCTAATGTCTCAAGAAGTTTTTAGGCAATCTGAATAATTATTGAGAACAATTGAAATAGATGTGAAAAAGATAAAAGTGTTAGGTGAACTTTTCAACAATAACTATGTGTTATAGTGAATGTACTTAACTTCAAAATCTCCTTGGTTACTTAAACTTTTAAAGTTTTGCTAGGTTAAGTTAAATGATGGAAAATTCATTCAGTGCTTAGGTCATTTTCAAATAAGATAAAATACTGAAACATTATGGCTAACCATGTCTAAGTTTAACTACTTTTGGTTTCTTGTCACTGAAAAACAAAAAAGAAGATGTTTGAGTCTATTAGTAAACATGTCTTATATTTACTATGAAGTAGCATGTTTCTAGAAATTATGAAAAGTATTTATAAACTTGTCAAGCCACAGAATGCTAATGTAAAAAACAGTTTATAATTGCCCTCTTCTTAGTTTTCACTAAAAATTAAGATCTGTAAGGGTTAAGAATTCTAATTAATATATATGATCAAAGCTACTAAAAATTAATAAGGAAAACATCTTTGTATTCAAGGAAAGTAAGATGTATGTTTTCAGTAAAGAAGGTAAAAAGAATGGAAATATTTTTGTTGTTTTGTTAAGAAAGATAAATTGGTCCTAAAGTACGAAGAGGAAAGAAAGAAGCCATGGGACAAATTCTGAATGTAAAAAGAAATTTATAGAAGATTTGTGGAAGAGTAATCCTGATTAAATTGTTGTGTACATGGTCAAGTTGGCTAAGATTAAAATGAATTTAATTAAGTGAATAAGTTTTAATGTCAAAGTAAGCTGATAGAAAAATTAAAATTTGGTTTTTCCTCTCTCTTAAAGTGTTAATTTTCCTAGACTTTTAGTCAGTTCTCAGCAAAGAGATTATAAAAGGTTTTTCTTTATTTTTGGGTAAATCTACCTAAAAGACAGAAAACCTATGTTTTGTCAAAATAATTTCCTATGATCAAAAAGCTGAGGTCTCTCTATTGGGACAACTAAGGGATTTTGTTGTTGTTGCTGTTGTTGTTGTTTAACTCTCTCTGCTTTCATTTAACACCTTCTGTTGTGCCCTTGGTTAAATAGGTAACTATGCCTTGCTTCCTATCTGATCAAGCGTTTTAAAATCTTTTGATTTTTTTTTGCCAACTTCCCCAAAATTCAAACTTTGAGAATTTCCAATGGGGCACTGGGACTTCTCAAGGAATTTGTTATCTTTTTCTGTAGAGAAAGAGATATTAAACTAATTAGGCTTATTTGGTATGTAAAAATATTGGGAACCATTGTCAAATAAATGATGTTAAACCTTCTTAGGTTATATTACATGGGTAAATGTTATTAACATAAGAGTTTTTAAAATTAAATAACATTCTTAAAATTCTGATAGGTCCTGGTTATCAGTCATAATTATAGCTATTTTAAATTATTGTATGTCACAGACATAACCAAGTTTCTTTGTCAAATACCACTTTTAAATCTTTTGTCATTCACAGATATTTAACTATTTTTTTACTCAAGCTTTTGCAAATATGCTTCATCTTCAGAGAGATTCATGGAAAGGACTCTGACACTTGCTCTAGAATACAGGTTTCTGACAAATTTTCAGATTATAGAGCTGAAGTGGGTAAGAAATTAGAGAACTCTGATGGAGAAACTGATGACCTCATAATATGGCTAACAGAAGATCAAGATCAGGAGTTGATTACATGGGAATAAATGAAGTGATGGGGAGGATTATAATTTTTATCAAATTTTGTTTGAGTTGTTGCTGATTTTTAAAGTTTTGCTTTTCCAGATTTAAGGAAACCTTTTCTCCTTTCTTTTAAGCTAACTGTGACCTATAGAAATTTGGTAAATTATATCTTTGTAAGCAGAATTGAAATATTCATCTTTTTCTCCCTACCTGACCCCTCCAGAATTTGCAAACTCTTGATGAGTGAGTATTCTTTTTTTTTTTTTAAAGATTGGTACCTAAGCTAACATCTGCTGCCAATCTTCTTTTCTTCTTCTTCTTCTTCTCCCCAAAGCACCCTAGTACATAGTTGTATACTCTAGTTGTGAGTGCCCCTGGTTATGCTATGTGGGATGCCACTTCAGCATGGCTTGATGTACAGTACTATGAATACTCCCAGAATCCAAACCAGTGAAAGTGGACTTTGCCCCCAAAGTGGAGAGTGCAAACTTAACCACTTGCCCATGGGGCAGGCCAGGATGAGTGAGTATTCTTGTTTCTATGGCAATATAGTTATTTGTATAAGTGCAATAAGAATCTGTTCTCCTTATAATAGGACACAAGTGGAAGAATTGGTTATATTACCAAGGCTTTGACTGGAATGTAATATTTGAGGGAATCACGCATAGACTCAGACATGACTAAACAGCTTTAAGGAACATGGATTGAATTTATGGAATAAAGCCACTTGAAAATATTGGCCTGGCACCTTGCTTACAGGGTTCCCAGCAACCTTACCAGGTGAATGAATAATATCACTTCCCTGGAAGGTGCAGAGAACCTCAGGGTATTTTGGAAACCTCAAAAGAAGAGAGGAATTCACACAGATCAGTAGGTATTGCAGGCAGAGTCTGACTACAAGTCCTTGGCTTGGGTTTGCTGGTCTCAAGAGGCCTTTAAAGTTCAATCTGAGATTCCTTATAAAAAGTTACTGCAATGCAATTTTAAAAGAGTCTATATGATCAATAGCTATTCTTATCTATAGTTATGTAAATAATTTGGCCAAGTTTATTGAAGTGAATTATTTTGCCAACCAATTAGTCCTAATTTGGCTATCTTTGGTAAAATGAGGGTAAGGGGACAGGCTGGTGGCACAGCAGTGAAGTCTGCATGTTCCACTTCTCAGCAGCCTGGGATTCGCCAGCTCAGATACCAATTGCAGACATGGCACCACTCGGCAAAAGCCAAGCTGTGGTAGGCATCCCACGTATAAAGTAGAGGAAGATGGGCATGGATGTTAGCTCAGGGCCAGTCTTCCTCAGCAAAAAAAGAGGAGGATTGGCAGCAGTTAGCTCAGGGCTAATCTTCCTCACAAAAAAAAGAGAGAGAAAAAAATGAGGGTAATTTTAGAGAGAAAAATTATGTTACAATAGAAACTATAGTACACACTTGTGGATATGAGATTATAGTTCTGTTAATTGAGGTTTTTGTTTTCTATCTGTAAACTTGACTGGATCCTGAATTCTTCTAGTCTCCTAAAATATCTGGCTACAAATCTCCACACTAGCATTTTCAATTTATCCATCATTGTCATTTGGAATCATTGAGAGCTGAACCACCCTTTTTCCTGAGGGCTTGCAAAACTGAGGCTGGACAACTTGATATAAACTTAAGAGAGATTCATGCCTATTGCTGTGTAAACCACTCAGAAAGGTGCCTGAACACGTGATGACATCATCAGAGACATTTCCAACTGCAAAAGATGCTTTGACCCTGACATCTAGAAATCTTCTTGACTTGCTGCTCCCTCGGCTCAGAAACTGATTTATAATTTGCTCCAAACATTAGCCTTATTTTTCTTTTTGTTTCTTTAGGAATGTTCCCTATTAAATACCTGGTTACTTGCTTACACAGTATAGGTCTAACTTTGGGAGCCCACATGAATCACCACCTTACTAAGAAACTGGTTCAGTGAGATGGAACAACCTGTGCTCTTTATCAGCAAGAAAAAGCTGGAGTGGTTGGTCATCACACTACATCCCTCAAGATTGAGGAATGAACATCAAAAAAGGGAAATTTGTAACCACAGGCCCTCCATGACCAGTTCAGCTGACCCCGTTTTATCAACAGAGCAATTATGAGTGGTTTTTCAGGAACTGAGACCCCTTTTCCAGGTCAGGCCAGTTGAGACCACCAACTCATCAACTAGGCCTGCAAAAATGCCTGATAATTGAACTTATGATGTCAAAGGTCTGAAAACTCCACTCTTGCGTCATACTAACACCACTATTTTGTGAAAATGAGTCCTATGAAGAGGCATGAAGCTTGACTATGCTTGCACAGAACATCAATTATCTCACTTCTCCTTACCTCCAGTCACCTATCTCCTCACTTCAGACCACCCTGCCCTTCATCCCATAAATATTTCCCCAAGCCCTGGATCAGAAAGACAGATCTGAAAGCATATGCACCCTGTCTCCTTGCAGATCAATCTAGCAATAAAGCTATTTTCTTTTCCCAAAAGCTGATGCCATAGTAATTGTTTTTTTTTTAATGTGCATCTGGTAGGATAACTCCAATTTTGTGCAATAACAATACAATCTCGACAAATCCAAAAGTAATGATTTGGGCACTTGGTCAAAAGTTATGAAATTTAAGTTAAAGAACAAGCATGTGAAAATAGCCCAAAATATCTGAAATATAAGAGCAATAGTGGAAAGACATTGCTTTTCAGTCTGCACTGGTGAAGCCTTTGAGATATATTTATACAACACAAAGTAGAGAATTTTTTCTATAGTGATAAAAAATATTGCTTGTTTCACTTTTTAATCACAGAGTCCAGAATGAGGTTGAGTTTTGGCAATGATTCTTTCCGCCTACACACACATCTACACCCATACACACATGCACATGCACACAAAGGTATTCATCCTGTAATCCACGCCTATAATCAGTGATGAATCTCTATGCATGGTGTGCCTGTTAAAGAAAAATTTTTCTGATACTTTTTAAAATGGTAAGGAAGACTTTATTCAAAACTATTGCAATAGAGGTATTTAAACCAGGGAGAGAGATGGAGCTCAACTCCAAATACAGCAAAGTCAGCTGGAGATTAATAGCCAAGGAGATGAGTGAGGTCAATGGATGGAAAATTACTAAAAGGAGACATCAAAGGTAAGACAATTATTGCTGCAGTGGCCTACCAAGATTGTTGTTAAAGACAGGTCAAGGACTTAGACATCAAAGGTGGGGGACAAAGAACTTGATCAGACATCAAGGGTAGAGGATTGTCTCTAAATTGCTTTGTAGGATTCTTGTTAAACTTAGACTTAGCAAGGACATATACCAAAAGCCAAGGTGGAGGCCTGATCAAGAAGAGGACATAACTAATGCTTGGTCAAGGAGAGTGTCTTTTTCATGCACCATTCATCATTGTTCTTCACCATTATAAAGTTATCTCACTATAATGCATAAACCTGATTTTTCCCACTTCCAGAAGTATACTCTCTAGTTTTTGTCAAAGCAATAGCAACCAGAGCACAATTTATAACACTCACTGTGCTCCAGGCACCCCACTAACTGCTTTATATACATTCTGACACTGAATCTTCCCAAACTCTATACAAGATGTATTTTCATCCTCCTTTTATACATGAGGAAACTAAGTTTTAGAGAATTTAAATAGCTTGAACAAGAAAATCTAGGTGAGTAATACTGAAATTTAGAATGTCTAACCAGAAGACCTATTTTCTTAATCTTAACTGACCCAATGATTTGTTTATATTGATATATGTGAACATATAGTCATCTCACACAATGTTTTCACTATGAACTACAAATTTAACAGGAAAAACAAAAACTCTGTTTACCATAGCACATAGCACAGAAAACCAATATAAAGTTTTTCAAAGATATTTTTAGTTACTATTAAATGCATGTGCTCCATATATTTAATAAAAGGCAAGTGCATTTAGAAGTATCTTTTATGAATAACTTTTAGTATCATTCTGTGATGATATTGAGGATTAGTTAAAACATCAGCTGCAGGAAAGCAGAATCATCAGATGGGGAATAAGAGATCATTATTAATTTATTCTTTTATTCCAGACTTGGTGCTAGGTACCAGGAAGAGAATGGTGAACATGGAAATTATGTACTGTCCTACCTACTAGCACATTCACATGGTGACAGTCTAATTTCCTAAAACTGAAATACACCGCCTTAAAAGGATTCTTCTCTCTCCCTCATCCACCCAGCCTCAGAGAACACGTGAATCACACATTTTACTTTTAATTTTAATAAGAGACGGCAGGAGTAATTTAAGAATTAGTATTGCTACATCTACTAAGACAATAAGATAAAAAGCACAATTAATTGTAGAAAATATTACCAGTACTGAAATTTGCTCTGAAGCTAACTAAATTAATGATAAAGTTGTTCTAAAAGTTAAAATGTTATTCGAAAATATGTATAATTTTTATACATGGCAATTGAACATTAGATATTATTTTCTTCTGTGTCACAGAGTATTTTCACAGAAAGGCATTACACAGCACACAAGTGTTCGTGTTCGTGGCATGTAGGTCTCACCTAGCCATGCCCCTCTGATCATACTGTGGTGCACAGATCGAGGTTTTGCCTGAGTGTACGTGCCCAGGAGGAAATGGAGGAGCAGTGTTGAGACGCTGCCACCATGTGGCAAAAGAGAAGAGGCAGTGGGTCCCAGCTAAAAGACAGAGGAGCAAGAGAAGAAACTGCCTTCATTGGAGGTTTTGAGGAAGTTGTCGCCTCCCACCACTGAAATAGCTAATCGCTAAATAACTACTGATATTTTAGGTTTACTATACCTTAAGGATTATTAAAATAAATCATGATTATGTTTATATACAAAGGTCTTTCTGTTAATGATTTTCCTTAACATAGTTTTCTGATCATGCTATTTGGGAAAAAGATGAAAAGAATAATTCTATTTAGAGAGTAGGCAGTTAAATGTTTGATAATCCAACCCTTCTTAATTTATTTCCTTAACATTTATTCATTTATTCATTGATTTAGTTCAGTGGTCCTAATGATAAGAAAAGCAAAACAATTTAATAGTTTATTGGCAAAATTTTGGTGAAGATCCTTCATTTTCTTTCAGATGCATTCTTAAATTTCTTTTAACAAAATGGAATTATATTATCCAGTTTTTCAACTTAACTGTTGTTACATGTAATTTAATCCTGTATATTCTCTAGAAATATTGCTACTTTTTTTAAGTGCCAGCTCTTATAAATGTAGTTTATTCTTTCTAAGGTTGACATAATACTACCTTGTAAGTACATATAACCAGCCTCTTAGCATGGGAATTTTAACTGGTTATGAATTCTTATATCATTTACCATTTTATTCTCAGTATCGCACATAATAGTTGACAATGAATATTTACTAATCAAAAAATGTGTATCTTCAGTCGGAAATCTTTTCCTTTAGGTTAAAATGTATATAACTTTAAATTTTGAGAAGTGTTATCACATGGAACTTCAGGAAGGATATATTAATTTACACAACTACTAGCATTAAATAAATTTGCACACCTCAACAACTCTGATGCTATTGTAAATTATTGTAATCTTTGCAATCTAACTGATTAATTACCTAGTCACTTTCTTTACCTATTTTTCTATTGAGTTATTTATTTTTCTTAATGATCGATGAAATCCACTTATATAAGATGGTCTGGATATCAAAATTTAACATAGAATCAAGAGGAAAGTTAGCAGAATATAACAGAGTTAATATGCAAGGAAGACACAGAGGAACAGAGTTTTGTTTAACATTTTGGCCAATGATGGTCTACATAGCAAAGGAGACAGAGAGAAGATAGGAGACACAGACAACAAACAGACTAGGCACAGATTGAGTGAGGAGCCCACTAATGATGTACCAAATCCTGGGGACAAACACCTCTCCCTGTAGAAATTTAATGGACAAAACCAAGGACGGGTGCTCCATCGACAAACTCTAAAGTCCCAACATAGTGGCACTGTGTGCCACTTGCAGATTTCTGGCTGGGAAACAAGGCAAAAGTCAATGAGAACAGTAAATATTCTGTTGCTATTGAGTTATCACCACTACAAACAGCAGGTCCCAGGAACATGGACTCAAGAGGCCCCATCCTGAACACCTCAGGCCCTGTGTTGCTCTAAACCGGTGGTTCTCAAGGAGTGACAACTTTGCCAACCAGGGGACATTTGGCTGGAAACATTTTTGGTTTTCATACCTGGAAGAGAGCATGCCACTGACATCTAGTGGGCAGAGGCCAGAGATGTTGCTAGGTATCCTAGAATGCACATGACAGCCCCCATAATACTTACGTGGCCCAAAATAGTGCCAAGGTTAAGAAACCCTGCTCTAGATGAAGGAAAGCTAATAGATTCACTCAGTATGATCTCTCATTAAAAGAATGTCAGGGCCAGCCTGGTGGCGCAGCTGTTAAGTTCGCACGTTCCACTTCAGCGGCCAGGGTTTGCCAGTTCGGATTCTGGGTGTGGACATGGCACTGCTTGGCAAGCCCTGCTGTGGCAGGTGTCCCACATATGAACTAGAGGAAGATGGGCACAGATGTTAGCTCAGGGCCAGTCTTCGTCAGCAAAAAGAGGAGGATTGGCAGCTGATGTTAGCTCAGGGCTAATCTTCCTCAAAAAAAAAAAAAAAAAAAGAATGTCAAAGACTGTCCATCAATAAAACAAACACTGAGTTTCTTCACTTGCTCAAGCAAGATAAAACAGCCCAGTGAAGAACTTCTTTGAGTGACCATCGAAAGAAGAGAAGAAACTTTTATATGATAGAAATAGAAAGTTTACTGTGGTTAGACTAATTAAAGGATTGAATGTTGGACCCTGCAAACTAACAGGATTAGTACAAACATCTATGTAATTGGTTAAAACCCATCCTATTTTTCACTGGCCATGAAGGCGTCTCCCATTAAGTCCAGTGAAGATCAAGTATGTCACTGGACCCTAGTATACTTGAGTTTATAGTTGTTAATCATCTTTGGTTAATGCATAAGTAAATTTGTTCATCACCTTTAGATGATTAGAACCTATTGTGGTTAAACATAACACCCAGTTTTTTTTAAGAATCTTTTTTGTTTTGGAATAGTTTTAGGTTTACAGAAAAGTAAAGAAGATAACATGTAGGGCTCCTACATAGCCCACACTCAGTTTACCCTCTTGTTAATATCTTACGTTAGCATGATACATTTGTCACAATAACGAGCCAACATTGATACACCATTAACTAAAATCCATTCTTTTTTGTTTTTTCTGAAGAAATATCACCCTGAGCTAACATTCGTTGCCAATCCTCCTCTTTTTTGGCTTGAGGAAGATTAGACCTGAGCTAACATCTGTGCCAATCTTCCTCTATTTTTTTGTATGTGAGACACATTCACTGCATGTCTGGTGAATGGAGTATGTCCACACCCGAATCCAAACTCGTGAGCCTAGGCCACTGAAGCAGAACGCACAGAACTTTAACCACTCAGCCACAGGCTGGGCCCTAAAACCCATTCTTTATTTAGATTTCCTGAGTGTTCATCCCATGCTCTTTTTCTCTTCCAGGATCCCATTTAAAATTACATTTACTTGTCATGCCTCCTTAAGATTCTCTTGACTGTAATAGTTTCTCAGACTCTCATCGCTTTTGAAGACCTTGAAAGTTTTGATGAATACTGGTCAGGTATTTTGTAGAATGCCTTTCAATTGAGGTTTGTATGACTTTTTTTCATGAGATTATGGATTTGGGGGAGGAAGTCTACATAGGTAAAGTATCATTCTCATGTCATCATATCAAGTGTACATACTATCAACATGACATCGCTGCTGATATTAACCCTGATCATCTGGCTGAGGTTGTATTTGTCAGGTTTCTCCATTGTAAAATTGCTCTTTTCTCCCTTTCCATAATGTTCTCTCTGGAATAAGTCACCATATGCAGCCCACATTTATGGTGGGGAGAGTTATTTATTCAATCTTTGTTTATAGTAGTATGGACTCATGAGTATTTGTTTCTTATCTTGGATTTAATCCAATACTGTGCTATTAATTTTGTTGCTCAAATCATTCTAGCTGTGACCAAACAGAGCTCTTCCAGTTGGTTCCTGCACCCCTTTGACATGTCTGCATCATTGTGTTTTATGTTTTATGTGGATTTTTTGCTCTTTGCTTTTGTTTTTTGTTTTATTTTGTTTTAGAGGTAGGGGAGAGGGGTTAGAATACTTCCTTGATTTCTGGCACCACATGATTCCTCAGACTCATCATGTGTGTTCCTTGCCCCTGTCTTGGAATCAACCATTTCTCCAGGAAGCCCCAGTCAGTTCCTTGTATTGGAGGAATAGTATTAGAAACCAAGATCTGGGTACTGGGCATGCTAGTTCTTACTAAGCTGTCCTTGTTTCTAAGCCCTCTCAGCTGACAGATCAAGGAAATATATGTGTATGTACTAATCTATATTTCTATAAGTATTCCTATAAGTAGCTGTCTGTATCTATATTAAGCTAAACATGAGTTCATACGGATGTATCCAACTCTAATCTATTACACCACGGAATATCCTAACCTTCTCCTTTTGTTTGTCTGTAACGCCCCATTACAAAACTGAGAAATCTCGCTCCCACTATCCATGATTCACTTACTTAATTGTTCAGTTCCCATGTGTGTTAGCAGTTTCAGAATTGTTAACCCTTGTCCCAATGGGAAACAATGTTACCAACTGGAGTGTAGTGTATATATGTAGTTCCTTCTACTTTTAGTCTTACAGACTCCACTTGTTTCCACAGTTACATAGGTTAGCATCTTTTGTCCTCACATCCTTTAGTGAGATTATTTCATAGTTTTCTAATATCACAGTTTGCATTCCATCCTTAAATCCCCCTAAACTCCTGATTTTTTTATTTGAATACTTTAAGGTTCATTCTTTGTGCTGTAAAATTTAATGCATAGTGTAATTCATCCACCATTACATGATCATACAGGATAGTTTCACCACCCTAAAGTATCCTCTCTGTTTCATCTACCCAAATCTCCCCACACCCCAAACCTATGGTATTCATTGATCTGTTTACCATCTCTATGGTTTTGCCTTTTTGAGAATGCCACGTAAATGGAATCATACAATACAAGCCTCTTCAGACTGGTTCCTTTCAGTTATTAATGTAAATTAATTAATTTACTATTTATTAATAATATCACAGATTGTCAACATCTACAAAAAGCTTACCGAGATTTCAACTGTGATTGCTTTGAATCTATAGTTAAGTTGAGGAGTATTGATATCTCAACAATAATGAATCTTCCAATCAACTAACGTGGACTATCTCTCCATTTATTTTGATTCCTTTCATCACTTTTATGTAGCTTTTCACATACACATCCATACATATTTTGTTGGATTTGTATCCAAACGTTTCAGCTTTTTGGTGCTGTTGTAAATGGCATTGCTCTTCTCATTTCTAATTCTAATTGTTTTTTGATGGAATATAGGAAAGAAATGGACTTTGTATTGTGCAACCTTGATATACTCATTTATTTCTTCCAGGAAGGTTTGCTTGTTTGTTTGTTTGGAATTTTCTACATACAGAATCATGTCAGCTGCAGATGAAGATAAGTTTTATTCTTTCCCTTGCAATCTGTATACATTGTATTTCTTTTCTTTGTTTTGTTGTGCTAGCTAGGACTTCCTGTAAGATGTTGAACAGGAATAGTGAAAGAGAACATCCTTACCTTCTTCCTTATCTTAGGAAGAAAATATCCAATTTCTCGCTATTCAGTATATAGTTAGCTATAGATTTTTTTGTAGCTGTCCTTTATCAAGTTGAGGAAGTTCCCGTGTATTCATAGTTTTCTGAGAGTTTTTGTCAAGAATGAGTATTGAATTTTGTCAAATGCTTTTTCTGCATCTATTGATATGGTCATATGATTTGTTGTTGTGACAATTACATTAATTGATTTTAGAATGTTGAACGAGCTTTGTATTTCCAGAAAGAACACCACTTGGTAGTGATGTATTATTACCTTTATGTATTTCTGGATCAATTTGTGAATATTTTGTTAAGTGTTTTTGTGTCTATGTTCATAAGAAATATTAATCTGTGGGATTGTTTGCCTTGTAATATCTTTATCTGGTTTTGGTATTGGAGTCATGCTGACATCCTAAGATGAATTGGGAAGTGTTCCCACTGCTACTATTTTTGGGAAGAGATTGCAGAGACTTGTTAGTATTTCTTTGCTAATTGTTGGATAGAATTCACCTATGAAACCGTCTGGACCTGGTGCTTTCTTTTCTGAGAGTTTTACATTATTAAGCTAATTTCTTTAGTAGATACAGGGATAGTAATGTTATTTTTTTCTCCTTGAGTGAGTTTTGGTAGTTTGTGTCTTTCAAGAAATTGGTCCATTTCATTTAGTTATCAAATTTGGGGACAGAATTATTCATACTGTTCCCTCTTTGTCCTTTGAATGCCCAAGGGATCAGTAATGGCAATGCTTCTTTCGTTTGTGGTATGGTCGTTCTTGTCTTCTGTCTGTCTGTCTCTCCTTTTTTTGTTTTGTCTTGGTTAGCCTTGCTAGAATTGTATCCATTTTATTAATCTTTTCAAGGAACTAGCTTTTATTTTTTGTTTCCTCTCTGTACTCTTTTTCTATTTCCAACTTTTCAAATTTCTGCTTTCATTTTTATTATTGCCTTACAGAGCAAATTTAAAATAATAGATTTCAGACAAAGTATGTTCTCAGACCACAATGGAATTAAATTAGAAATAAAAACAGAAAGTTGACTGGAAAACCCCCAAATATTTGGAGACTACAGAACACACTTCTAAATAACATGGAGGCCAAAGAGAAAGTCTCAAAAAAATTAAAATATATTTTGAATAAAATAAAAATAATTATATAGCTAATAAAAATTAATATACAGTAAAAATGGTGCTTAGAGGGGAATTTATAACCATAAATGCATATATTACAATAGGAGAAATTAGGAATGATCTAAAGTTAATAGCTTACAATTCTACTTTAGGAAACTAGAGGAAGATGAGTAAATTAAATCTAAGAAAGCAGAAGTAAAGAAATAATAAAAATGAGAGCATAAATTCAAACAGATGAAAATGGGAAAACAATATTAAAAATAATCAAAAGCAAAAGCTGGTTCTCCAAAACGATCAACAAAATGCATACACCTCTAGCAAGGTGAACCAAGACAAAATGAAAGGGTGAATTCCAAGCACCATCAATATCTTCTTAAAAGATCTTTTGTGCAGTAACTTAAGTGAAAAATGTTGTAACTCTGTCTTACATTTCTAATTGAGATGAATTGTATGGAATTTAAGTAATCTAAAAAATATCTGCCTAAATTTTAGCTTTCAGTTTTTGAATAAATTGGTTTTATTTAAGGTTGCTTAACAGCATCAGATAAGGTCAAACAAGATGACTCTTTGAGTAATGACAAGGACTGCTACTTCACTTCTATATCCCTACCCATCACAAGAAGTCTAAGCTCTATTATTATAACAAAGTGTATTTTTGCCTCAGAAATCTGAGTAGTAGGCCTCAGCTTCCTATAGCTTTATTTAATGCTACTGCAATCCTTTCAAGAAACCTAGGCTCCCAAGCTTCCTAGTGGTGCTGTAACTAACCTACTTGTTCAGTGGTCTCCAGAGGCAGCCTGGAGGAAAGGAAGGGAAAAAATTAGAAATTCTTCTGCTCCAGTGGGGTAAGTTCCAGGCAATCAGGAATTCTAGTTCCTTTTTGCATACACATTCCAGACTTTAAAGACAAATAAATTTTGTCCTGCCTGGGTTTTTGTTGTTGTTGTTGTTGTTTTTCTTTTAAGGAAGATTAGGCCTAAGCTTACCTCGGCCACCAATCCTCCTCTTTTTGCTGAGGAAGATTAGCCCTGAGCTAACATCCGTCCCCATCTTCCTCTATTTTATATGTGAGATGCCTGCCACAGCATGGCTTGATGAGTGGTGAGTAGGTCCACACCCAGGATGCAAACCTGCAAACCCTGGGCCACCAAAGCAAAGCACCCAAACCTAATTGCTATCTCATGGGGCCAGCCACCTACCTGGGTTTTAACCTCAATCAAATGACACCTTTTCATCTCTGATGTTGTCTGAATATTCAGAGATTACATGTCTTCAAATCTCCTTACTCAGAAAAACTGTAAAAATAAGGCACACCAGAAATTCCTAGTCACCTAAGGTATAAAGGTATTCATACCAGCTCCTGGAAACGTGGCCTTTTTCAACTTCTTTTCTGACCTCCTAGACTTTCTGAGATTCTAGTAACCCCAGGCCTGTCGTTCCTATGCAGGATCAATAAGAGGAGGATTGTCCTGTGGTCCAAATGCGCCAGTCACCAACTGGAATGTAATATAAGGAAACACGGCCTAGACTGTGTATCATTTCCCCTCAGGAAATTTATCATTTGTGTGTGATGAATAAAATGCTCTTGAAGGAGGTATGGGTTACTATTTTAACTCATCCACCAGGTAGACATAAATTAAATGACCTGGGGAGAAAAATAAAACACATATCTGGGCTAGGACTTAATTTCCCAGCAATCATGAGTTGACAGGTACCCTGCCTGCCTCATTCCCTCCTCCCAGCAGCCAATAGACCATGATAGCAAGTTATAAATTAAAAGAGAAGGAACCTTGAGATGAATGAGAATTTTAAACTTTAGAGCAGGAAGTGACATGAAATATCATAAAATCCAAAACACTCATTTTATGTCCTAGGAAACTGAGGTTCAGTCCAGAGGCACTGATTTGCCCAAAATCACATATTGGGTCAGGAACAGAACCAGGCCTAGAACCCAGATCTTGCAGTTCTTTCGTTTATAGGAGACGTGCCCTACATTTAAAAGGCTGTAGCAGTGGACTAATCAGGAGAGTGAGCTGGAGATGGTCTGGCCATATGGAAGAAGAAATGGCTCTAGGAAACAGGGGGGCCCTTTCCACCAGCAGAGTGACCTCACCAGTGAGGCAACCTGCCTGCAGGGGGCACACAGCTGCTTTCTTGAAAAAAATAGCAATCATCCTGGAAAGTTACCAAGATGGTAAATCTTACCAACCATGATCTGTGTCATTGAAGCCTGCTTGTTTGGGAACTTTGCAGAATTTTGAGATGTGAAGTTACTTCAAATGGAAGCCATAGAAGAGGGAGATGATATTTGCAGACTTTTTTTTATAACACCTTAGTTATGTATCACCTTCAATATGATTTAAAGTGTGGGTGTCAGTATAAATGTCCAGGCAGTCCAGGGTAGAGATGTATCAAACCAAGTTGTCAGTTCATGAGAAATAACACAGGCCCTTCATATTATCTCATCTTTATCATATAGTCACAATAATGAGTTAATGTGAGCATAGAGAAAAAGAAGCTAGATTTGGCTAACTAACTAACTCCAAGTCTATGCCTATATTTGGACTTAGTTTGACAGATTAGCCATGTTTTACCTTGAAAATCAGGGAACTGGCTTATAGAAATCAGAGAGCTAGTTGAGTGAAATAAATAAAAAATAGGAGAGATTCTGAGCATGGGGTGCTGACAGAGAGAACAGGTTTGAGTTAGGAACCAAAGAGCTGTTTTCCACTGAAGGAATGAAATGAGGATATAAAATGTCTGAAGATGTCTGGGTATGAGAACGAAGGTGGAGAGCACTGGTATAGGTTGCATTCAAATTCATTTTGGATTTTGAACTAAGTCTAAAAGCAGAAAAGGGTTTTTCAATGCTCTGTGGTGTACTTTTAATTTGAGAAAACAATCTAGTTTGATCAAGCATTACAGAGATTTTTATACTCACCTCATGCACAGGGGCAAGTTTCCTAGAAGCCAAAACAAAAATTCAAGCATAAGCTTCTTAGGTAAGAAGAGCTGTCTCCCTTCTCTCTCAGCCTCCAAGATTCCCATGGGATGTAACAGAACACCATCCTGCCAAAAATGTGATTCAAACAAAGACGTCATTTCACTGTGAAAGACACAACAAGACCTAGTGTTGCAAAACATTGAACAGAGTAGTAAATCTTTTGAAAAATCAGATATCAATATGCACAAACCTACAGTGGTCCCATTGGAAAAATACTTGTTATTTGGAAAGAATAATGAGATAGGGTTTTTTTTTTCCTAGTTAATATGCAGTGTTGATCCAAAATTCAACATTGTTTCTTAGGAAGGCTCTTTGCCAATATAATAAAAGGAAAATAATTCATAGAATAATTTGAATAAAAATTCTTTCAACACACGTGCTTAGTTGTCACTTCTTTTGGAAAGAGACAACCTATTCATATTCCTATTTTCATTTTGGAGCCACTGCTCCTAATCCAGTGTTAATTAGTTAAGCAGGAAAACATTTTTAAGTGAGCTACCATCACTGATGTGTGGTAAGACCTGAATTTTAATACATCATTTGCATCAGTCTTTATAGCTTAAGGGAAGATTCACTTATGTTTTGACATTTGAGAATTAAATATGATAGATTTTATCTTTTAAAAAATCTCATTTCAAGTAGGTTAGCTGAGCTGATTTGTTTACTTAATTCCCATTGACATTCCAAAGAAATTTTAAAACATTAAGAGAAATCAGAGAAAAGTCACTTCAAGCAATTTCTGGAAGACACGCTGCTGATAAATTTAACTTGGTGAATGGTAAACCACCCAGCAATTCACTAGCCCACCTGGAGAGCCAGTGGATAGTTTTCAGAAAGTTGTGAAAACATAATCAAGCTCCAAGCAGCAGGGAATGTAGGCAAGCTTAGCCTGAAGCAGGGCAGATGATGAGTGGGGATGGGGAAAGGGAGTTCTCAACCACGCCCTACATATACCCTATGGAAGCATGTGGCTGCTGACTCACAGGCTACCATTCCTGTCTTACACTTGGCCCAAAAGGTGCACCAGTAACTGAATCCAACAGCAAATATATTTTGTTGAACAACAAAGTGCAAACAAACCTATCCATTCACATTAATGAAGACTATAACAAAAATAAGATGAGACTGCACCATTGCCTACTGTTGTTCAGCATTGTTTAGAAAGTTTTAACCTAGAAAAAAAGAGAGAGAGAGGGAACGGGGAGGGAAGATGGGAAGAGAGAAGGAAGGAAAGAAGGGGAAAAAAGGAGGGAAGAAGAAAGGAAATCAACAGGATATACATATGGAAAAAGAAGGGTCAAATTTATGACTATTTACATGCAATAAGATCGTTTACCTAGAAAAGCCAAGAAAATCAACTAACAAACCATCAGTGTAGATGAGAGAGTTTAGAACAGCAATGTGTTCCTGGAATAAAAATAGAAAATTCAAAGCTTTCCTATCTTTGAGAAAAATAAAAGGTAAAACTAAAGAAAGAAAATAAAAGAGTAAACAAGACATTTGGTAATGGTTAAAGCACAAACTGATAAACAGAACAGAAAAATAAACCTAGAAATTGGCATAAATATTTGAAACAACTTGGTATATGATAAAAGAAGGATTTCAAATCAGTTTGATTTTTGAATAATGTATTGGTCTAAGCAACTAAAAATCAAGGTAGATTATTACCTCAGAAAAATTAATGCTACATCAAAGACAAAAAAAGTATTTTAAAGAGTTAATGAAAACATTTAATTAGACAAACACTGAAATAAAATATTGATGAATAATTTCAGGTGGAGAGAAGCCTATCAAATTAAGTTACCAAAAGCAGAAACTAATAATGCATTAGTAAAGAAGATTCTTTTTATTAAAAAATTGTTTAAAATGGAAGTGAAATTTGAAAAATGGGATATGGAAACCCACTGAAATCCATAATTTTTTGGATACCCTTAATGTTGGGGGCTTTCCCATTTCAAGTTAATGAAGACTTTTCCTGGTGTTCTGCTAATGACTGAGCAGATAGAGCAGTTCTAGGAATTTCCACTACAGGTCTTCAGATACATGTTTCTCAGCTTTGGAATAAATATGGTCCTGCTATAATCTGCCCAAAAACACTTGGACCAGGGGCCATACAAGGCAGCTAGTAGAATATATGACTCAGATAAACAATGACTCAGGGTATTTCAGAGGTCTCGCAGCACCTAGTATGCCGGCTGTCAAAAGAAACCAGACATAAAGGTAACACTAGGAACTTGCATTGTTCAGATTTTCTAGAAGTATCCTTCTATTTATCTCTTGGATGTTAATATATTTAGATGTTCTCCAGAGGTCTGGCTTTATGAAGATCAGAGCATCGAACAGCTTGTCTAGAAGAGGATTGGTGAAAGTTAGCAAAAGTCTCTCATGACACAGCATTAAGGCTGCAGAAAACATGCTAGACACATATTTATTCAATTTTCTTCTTCATGACATGTATTGGAAGAGCTCAAGAGGAGATGGATGGCACATGATTGATATATTGTACAGATGTATACATATAACCTGGTACTATGCATTGTGGAAGAGAAGGGTGATGGGGTCCCATATTGAATAATCTCTTTCCTCTCCACACTCACTGAGTCCAAAAGAATTTGTAAAACAATCCTTTGATTCAGGTTTTAATCATATCTTCCAACATATACACATTTTACAAATAGTGAAGTATCAGAAGGAATTTTTCTGCCACATACAAATTATACTCAAATCATCAAGGGTCCTGAGAGGTTTCATCTAGGGTCTTAGAGCTATGCAGTATGGCCACTATGCTTGTTGCCAGCAGAGAAGAAGAAAATTTCCTCTCTGGGCCCACTGTCTCTTCTCTCCTCTGCTCTCAACTCCATATGTCCCTTGATTCCTCTGCTTCTACTCCCAAGTTCATGCCTCTTCTTCTCAGCCTGCCTTGGTACATGTCGTCAAGTGTTCCACTCCATCCACCTCCAAGGACCTGGAGTTACAAATGGAGCAGTAGAAAGCAAGTGGGAATCAAGGAATGCTTCCTCCTTGCATGTCTCCTTGGGGTTATTATGTCAAATTCCTCTCTGCCTCTTTCCCTGATTTACATTGCGTTTCCAAAAGCTAATTTTTATCTAAGATTTGCTTTACACTGGGTCCTAGAAAGAAGGATAAATGTAGGAAACGCGATCACCAATAGTTGCAAAAGCCACCATCTCAGGCTCAGGGAGTGAGGACAACAATTTAGCATAGAGGCTGGTCTCTCCATTGCGTGCTCCCTGGGTGAGGAAAGTCTTCTGCCTCATGGTAAATGACACACTGAGAAAGAAATCCAGGTGCCTAATATGATGGAAGAAGAGTAGGGAGTAGTAGAATGGAATGAAAATTGTGGGCCTGAAGGAAGTATGGGCAGATGCATGCAAAAGTATAGTTGCAAGTTCTCCTGGAGGTGTTGGTCCTATGGGTTTCCAGCAGGAAACTGAGGATCGAGGAAAATGTGGGAAATGTCTCCAGAGAACATAGCAATTTAGAGTTGATTCTCACGCAACATCCACAGGGGGAAAGTGGGGAGGATTTCGTCTGCATCAGGGCCCTCATCAGAAGGGACCCATTTGGAGAGTCCTCTCACTTGGGATGATGCTCCAAAGAGAGGATAAAAAGACCACATGGAACCAGAGATTTGGTTCACAAAATGAATTAAAGCACACCCTCTTCCCAGATTCATCTCCCCTCTTTGAATTATCCTACAGAGTCTCTGGAGAAAGAGGCCTATTCTTCTTGTTTCATTTTGTTTCCATCATAAACCCAACTCAGCTAAGGGCTGGGGTCCTGTCAGCATTAGCGATGGGCCCAATCAATCCCTCGTTTTAAAGATGGGCTTCAGATGGAGTCATGGAGGCATCTGTGCTTCTAAATTTTCAGCTCAGATGAGAGGCAGGGCCAGGCACTGCTGACTCAGGCAGGGACAATTCCACTCTCCTAGAGTTTGGAGGAGGACCCCCGACAGCATGGTGAAGATGAGCAGACACACCCTATCCCTTAAACACTCCTACTTGGATCTTTCTCTAGCTACACTTATCTCTTAGCGTCACTGAATTATTTGTAAAACTGTTCCTGGTCAAGGCCAAGAGCAAGCTAAGCTATGTCTTGCCATGAAGAATTTGCTGAATAATAGCATTATTCTCTTTTATTTTTCAAGGCTACAGAACACACCTATAGGAAGGCCAGGAATCCTGCATTCTGCTTGGATACAGAAGGGCTCTCCAGTACACTTTCCCAATCAGGAAAATATGATCAAATGCCACTCTTTCAGGCTCCCCAAGATCTTGAGCCCTGAGTGTGTATATGAGTATTGATTCTTGATGCATCCCAGGAGATTCCTGGATCACCTCCAAATTTCTCTTGAAGGAAAGGATGGAATAGAGGGGGAAATACTGCAGGAGCTGCTGCTTTCTATATCCCTTGTGAAACATTTTAAAATTGTGATTAACGTGACTCAATTTTAAATAACTGCTGGGAAGCCAGATGGTTTCCATAAATATTCCAGATATACTTAGCAAAATATATCACCCGCACATTTATATGAAATTAAATATATTAAGGACTACAGGTATATATTTTAAGACGCCATTAAAATCTTCTGTTTCCACATAAATGAGATTTACATTCAAAATATATCTAATTTTAAATATTACCACTCAATCAACTACATTTATCAGCCCTTAGTTTACCAATGCCTCTAAAAACTGTTCTCATGCCGCTGGTTGATACGGGAATTGAAAATGGAACTAATTAACAAGCTGGAGTAGCAACTCTTTCTTACCTGAGGGAAGGATAGAGTAATATTTCCACACATAATGAAATCTTGTTAGCTCAAGGGAAGAAAACATTATGTTCAAGTTACCTGCTTTCTCATGATTTTTTCCCCTTGTGGATCATATCAACATTTGAATGATCTCATCAAATAACTGGAGTTGTAAATATTAGCCTGATTTCAGCCTTTAGAGCATGGTATGGTGAATTCTCTAAAGATATGTAAATCTCTTGTTACACATCTAGTACTCCAGGGACAAATTTATTGATCACATGCACTATGAAATATCATTTCTGCAATAGAAATGTAAGTTTATACTAAAAATCATCAAATGGTGTTGAACTAAATATGATCTTAAAAATATTCAGTCAAGTGGTTAATATTTTTATAAAAGGAAATTAGGTTTCCCTTACTTTAAAAATCGTGCTGTAATATGTAGAAATAATAAATGTTAGAATCACATTGTTTTAAATCACGCATTTATAAAAGGGAACAGCATGGCTGCATTGATCCAAATTGGTGAGACTGGAGTAGACACGTGGATTCAGAACCAGGTTGACTGGCCAGCTCTGTGCCCTGTGGCTCCCCCTCTCCTCTGCTAGAAGCAAATTGCAGAATAGCTCTCCTGCTGGCCTCTGGGATGAGCAAGTGCATGCTCAGAAAAGGCCGCTAGTGCATACCTACATTTTACCTCGTTCATAGTAGCAACTATGTGATTCCCAGAAAGACGACTGTCTGTCTTACCAAACTGTTGCAAGCCTTGAAATCTGGCTCATTTTATACTGCATTTGAGGAAGGATGGCTATTTTCTGTAAGAGAACTCAGCCACAATTTTTTAAACTTCAAAGTTATTGTCAACATCAGCATTACAAAGCTGGTTTACTGATTATTAATTGGACTGATACTTTAAAGTATGCTGTTCTATTAATAGACCCATAAAATAAGTAAATTTGTTATTTCCAATTTATGATACCTTCTTAAAGATTACATTAAGCAAAACTTCCTTGGTTATTAAAGTGAAATATGAACAAGGATGAAATTCTCCAGATTACCACTAGGTGGTACCATGTAACCTATTAAATATAATCTATATCCCTGTTTTTGCTGCTCTGTTTCAGACCTTTCCCAGGTGACTTTTTAATGAATGCAAGTCCAATTATAACTAATATTTATTTAATAACGTCTATAGACACTGATCAAATAGTTTTGCACTAGGAGGGTGGTCTTGGACAAATCAGTTAATCTCCCAGTGCTTCAGTTTCCTCATTGATAAAATGAGCAGATTCTTGGTCCTCATGCAGGACACTTCACATCATGGCCCCTTGGCCTTGGCTGAATACCCAAGGGTGAGCCTATGACCTAAAAGGAGTGACTCTGAATCCTTCGCTGGGGTTTTTTCAAACTCGAATTAGCAAGAGCCAGCCAGCGCCTCCCTGGAAGTGGGAACACCGTGATGTAGGATGCAGGTGCAGAGGAAGCAGAGTAGCAAGCTGGCCTTGAATAGGAGAAATTGGAGCTGAAAAGCAGAGAAGCAGAGACAAGAAGCTGAGATAGAGAGTCCTGGCAGTGTTCATGTCCCTTGTTCCAGCTAGTCCTGGAGCTTGTGACGGCTCTGCCCTCCCAAAAGCTGATTCGTCTCACTTCTTTAATCACGTTTGACAGCAAGGTGTCCCTCCAATAAGTATCCCTTTTTGCTCCAGCTAGTTTGATTTGGGTTACCATGACTTTGACCAAAGGAATTCCTACTAATCCAGATGGTCACTCATTTTATCCATTCAAATGTGTAGCCAAACAGTTTAAAGTCCCTACTCCGTAATTTGTTCAAGTCTAACTCCCATTGCATTTAATAATACCAAAAGAGGAAAAACTCAAAGAGAGTAAAAGTCAAAATAAGGAGAGTTAACAGCAAAGTCATCTCTTCCTAACAAGCTTAACTTCCCACTTTTGTCTTTGTTAGGAGTGGCCCAAGTTTCCAGCTCTCTAAGATCATAGTATTAGGACTTCCTATGGCATCACACTTCCCTCCACCCACTATAGTTAATTCAGCCAATTCAGTTTTTGTCCCATTTGAATTCATTACTTCTTCTCTTATTTCCACAACTACTTTCCTAAACAAGATCCCGGTGACCTCAGATCAGATTACAGCAATTCCTTCCTTACTCTTTATTTTCCTCAGATTTACCCTCTCTCTGACTACAGGTAACCTCTACTCCCTTCTTCAAGTGTATCTCTGTTGATTTTCATCTCAAAGCAAAACTCAAACATTTTTGAGTGCTCTCTAGGGTCCTCTATCCCGGGTCCTAGGGTTAGAGCACTGAAAAAAAAAAAAAAAGAAAAGAAAAGCTCTACCATCTTGAAGCTCCCATTCTAGAGTGGGGAGGCAAAGAGGCAGATAGGAACCAAATCAATTAACACAGAATATGTTAGGTGGAAGTAAGTGCTATGAAGGAAATGCTAAAGCACAGCTGTGAGGACAGAGCTTGTTTGTTGAATGGGCACAAATTTGTATAAAGAATTCAGAATATCAGGATAGTCAGAGAAGGTGACATTTGAAAAAAGACCAGAGGAGGTGTAGAGATGAGGCAAGCAATGATTTGGGGTAAGAGTATTCTTAACAGAGGGAAACAATACTTCAAAAGTCATGAGTCACAAGTCCTTTTGTAGTGTTGGAAAAACAGCATGGAGGCCAGTGTGAAAGGTGAATGTGAGATGAGAGCAGGGCAGAGAGAGTGGAGGAGCCAGATCATGTAGGGCTTCGTGAGCCATATATGTTCCTTGGGTTTTGCTCTGGAAGAGATGCCAAGCCATTTTAAGGGTTGAGCAGAGGAGCGACATATGTTCTGAAAAGATTTCTCTGGCCTCCATGTGGACATGACCTACACCAGAAAGAGAGCAAAGGTAGAAGCAGGGAGATCTTTTCAAGTAAGTGATGATTTCCTTTGGACTGCAGTGGTTGCAGCGAGAGTGGTGAGAAATGGGTCTATTTGGAATTTACTTTGTATTTAATGCTGACAAGACTACCTGATTGCTTGAGATGGTATATAAGGAGAAAGAGAGGATTCAAGAATTTTGAATCAAATACCTGGAAAGATGGAGTTTCTACTAACTGATGTTGGAAAACTGCTGAAGATACTCAACTATTCCGTAACCAAAGAGATGCTATATCTTTCACCTCGACCTCCTTCCTTGCCCTTGTCTATATCTCTCATTTCCTTTGCTTAGATTCATCCTCTCATCCACAACACTATCATTCAATTGAGAAAATTCATGAAGCACTCACAATTTGCAGAGCCCTGTGCTAGAAACTGGGAAGGATGTAAAAATATGTAAGATGTGGCCCCACACATTCCTAAAAATCTATATGAGAAAACTATATATATATATATTTGTGATATTATAACAATATTATTCAAGTATGCAAATTTTTATGGATAAATAACCTTTTGTGAACAAAGACAGTGAATAGGTACAGAGGCACATAGGAAAACAGCTGAGAACAAGACTCAGCCCCTCTTCTTGAGAAGTTCATAACCGATGCTGAAAGTGTGATGGGTGACGTCATCATCCCATGGCTGGGATGTAGGAGTTTTCCATCAAGCACTAAATGAAAAAAATGAAACATCAGAATTAAAGTGAAAAGAGATCACTGTCAGCCAGAGAATTCAACAAATGGGCAAAACCTGCAGTTCTTTCAAAGCCAGCTTAAGCCTTGCTATTCCATGATGTTTTGCCTAACTCAATGCCTCGCAGGTGAGTTTCCTCAACACCTGCATAAAATTCTCACTGGTCTGGTTTGCACTTACAGTTTATGTTTTCTTAGCAGTATACACTAGTTCTACTCTAGGATGTAAACTTGAAGACAGGAGCTTCATCTTATTTAATTCCCTTTGCACTTTATAAATACTAAATAAATATTGTGAAAAAGTTATAAATATACCTGAACATTATAAAATGTCTTACATTACTTTAAAATGCTTTTGGAAAAGAAAGGTGAGAGGGAAGAAAGAGTCTTCCCAAAGGTCCAGAAAACTTCCCCCTTTTGGAATATATGTATATTTTTCAGCTCAAAGTAGGAATCCACTAAATATTCAAGAGAATTATTCAAGTACTTGGCCTCTAATTTTAGTTCTCGGACTTTAAATCAAGCAATTTTACTATTTCCATATATTCTGTACAATTTCTATGAAGCATGAGATGTGTTATATAAAATTTCTGTTATGTGGCAATGCCTGTTATTTTAATTTCCTCTGAAGTATTTCTGACTTAAACCACTATCAGTTTGTAATAAACATAAAAAAACCGACAATGTGTGGAAACGTTACCAAGTTTAAAGCATTCTGTAAAGGTAGCATATTTTCAGAAACCTCTAAAACCTGCTATCATGCTCCTTCTGTCCCCTGGCAAGATGCTCTTGGTCAGGATGGGGCATTTTACCTAAAATGGCTGACACCAGACTGTTGCTTTGCTGATTTTGCTTTTCACTCTTCAGAAGTACATGCTTATGTGGGGTGTGTGTGTGTGTGTGTGTATGTTTCAAACAAATATTCTTTAGATTTTCTCAGGCATTCATAGTATGAAGTCTTTGCCTTTCAAAGATGCTGAGGTTGACTAAACGTAACGGAAGAAATCACTGCACAAAGCTGATGTTTTCACTTTGAGTCAGGCACTCCTTAATTGTTTAAGCAAGAATCAAGATTATCATAATAATGTAAATTGACATATCATTTTTTTCCTTAGGCTTTTTATGTTAAAGGAAAAGAAAAAGCCAAAAAAGACAGCAAAGAAAAAAATCTTTCAAGTAAAGAATCATTGGTTCACATCCACATGGACTGGTTCATAAAATTTAGTTACTTTAATGGGTTGACTCAGTGAATGTTAAGCTTTTTCTCTTTGCTCTCGTTTTCCTAATCATTCATTTGTGTAACGATTTTATATTCTTCATTTCTAAAGGAAATCCAAAAGGCTCTTCACAGTCTTCTTTCAGAAAAGAAATTTAAAATAGTAAAAGAAAAATTATAATTTATAAGATCACTCAGCTACATCTCAGAGACAAACATCAACTAATTATAGTTCCATATATAGCAATAAATAATTGGAAAACATAGTTGAAAAATGTGCAATTTACAATTGAAATAAATATTTTGAACTGCTTGAAGATAAAACCAAAAGACAAGCACAGGACTATAACAAAGAAACATTGTTAAGGATCGTTTTGAAAAATCAAAATCAATGAATAGATTGTTTCTATGAAAAATATTCACATGTTATAAAGACATTAATTTTCTCAAATAAATGTATAAAGTCAAATAATCACAACAGGATTTCCATAAAACTTGAGAAGCTAATTTTAAAGTTCATATGAAAGAGAAAATGGAAATAAATAGACAAGAAAATATTTAAACAAATAAGAGGGGACATCCCCTACCACATCCACATGGCCTATGAATTCATTGTAATTAAAATAGCATACATTAGCATGGAAAATGATCAATAAACAGAGTGGATGGTACAAAAAAGACATCTATTAATACTGAAATTTAGAATATTATAGAAATAGTATGATAGTTAAGAGTATGCATTCTGGAACAGGACTGGCTGCATTCAAATCTGATTCCAACACTAATAGACTGTGTCATCTTGGGAAAATTATTTAACCTCATAGAACCTTGATTTCCTAAGGTATAAAATGGGGGTAATAACAGTAACTATCTACTTTTAGGATTCAATTAGTTAATTCACGTAACTAATAAAAGGCTAGACTCTCCTTATCAGCAACCAAAAGATGTTATTTATAATCATCATCATCATCATCATCATAGTAAGAAGAAGAACAACGATTACTATTATCAGGCCAGTGGAGAAAGGATAACCTGTTATTCATTTATTAAACCATATTTAAATGGCTACATCATGTCATTCACAAAAATAACTTCCAGATTTATTTGAAACAACTAATCATTCAAAATAAAAATGAAATTATATTTGAAATTAAAAATATGCATGAGAATGTAATTATAATTTTCTAATGAGAAGACCTTCCTAAGCTAGATGCAAAGCCCAACAGCTATAAATATAATGATCAAAAAATACATCTGTGGAGGTTCTCATCAAGATGGTGCTGTGAGCAGACGTTGAACTCGCCTCCTCCCACAAACACAACCAGGTTACAAAAATTTTAGGAAGAATCACCCTGGATTGAAAACTGAAAACTGGATAAAAAGAACCCCCACAACAAGGGACAGTCCTGACGAAAGCAGAAGAGGCAGTAACTCCGGCCAGAGAGGAAAAAAGCCACCTTTGGGAGCAGCAGAGCTTCTCAGCTGGCCAGGTGGGAGCCAACCTAAGAATCTACAACTAATTGGACATTCACTGATTAACAAAAGATATCCAGACAGCATCTCAAGACGCCTAAGAGTCTCGTGCTACTATACATCGGAAGGTGGATAGACTTCTCCCCCGGGAGGAGATGGAAATAGGTGAAAACTCTCTGACCCCTGACCCCCAACCCCCGGACAGCCTAGTTCCTGCAGGAGGCTCTCTTCCAGTGGACTCCCCCACAGCATCACCACACACCAAGGGCGGGAGTGTGCACTCACCAGCGGAGCGACGGTGGAAACAGGTGACAACAGCCCTACCTAAGCCCATGGGGAATCCCCAGGGTCCCGCACCCACCAGCAGGGAAGGCCTCTGCTCGCCATTAGCAGGGAAGCCACGCCCAGAATCCAGGACAAAGGGAAGCACCCGGTGGGCGGATTCCCCAGCATTGCACCAGACGGCAAGCTGCTGCTGGTCTCCGGCGCAGGGGGCACCCGGACTTCCCTTGGATATGCTGGGGGACTGGGTGGAGCTCCAACACCCAGCTCTGTGGCTGGGGGGGACACTCCAGGATCCCACACCCCCCCCCCAGCAGGGAGGACCTCTGCTCGCCATTGGCAGGGAGGCCCCGCCCAGCATTCGGAACACCAGGAAGCTCCCTAGAGCAGAATTCCCCACAAGGCAGCAGCTTACAAGCCACCACCAGGCCCACGGACTCTGGCCGTGTCCCAGACGAGGCAAGGGGCTCCCAGAGATCCTGTGAGAGTGGAGGGGGGCAGAGTGGAGCTCCGGTGAAACGGCTACATAGCCAAGGGGGGAACTCCAGGTTCCTACAGCAGCCTCAGCAAAAGCCTCTGCACAGAACTAGTGGAGAGGTCCCAACTGGCAATCACAAGGCAGGAAGGCCCTGGTGCAAAAGTAGCACAGCTAGGTGTGCTAACAACAGACTGCAGAAGATACTCGTAGCTCTGCTGGGACCTATAATGGGCAAGTGTGATCTTGTGGGCTCTGTTGGGGACAAAGCGGTGATTATAGGTGATCCTGCTCCTGGCTGCTGGGAAAGCCCACAACACTGCTGCAGACCACAAGGAGGGAGTGTGTCTAAGTGGGCTGCAACAGTAGGCACCAGCAGCCTGAGGCCCCCTTGCAATTACCCCCACAACCGACGAGGGACCCCACAGGACCACTGTGACTACGAGGGGTCCAGGTCCACTCAGTAAGAGCTGACAGGGTTCCTGGTTGCTGCAGTCTAAACAGCTGCCCCCCCGACACACACCACTCGCAACAAGTGGAAGCAGTGACAACTCTATCTCTATGCGGAGGCACAAATCCACGCCATCAAGCAGTATGAAAAAATATGTTATATCTCCAGAACAGAAGGAAAATGATAAGCACCCAGAAAACAATCCCAAAGACAATGAAATCTATAACCTAAATGACGATGATTTCAAAACTGCCATTATTAAAAAACTCAACGAGTTAAAAGAGAATTCAGATAGACAACTCAATGAGTTCAGGAGCTATGTCACAAAAGAGCTTGACACTATAAAGAAGAACCAATTAGAAATACTGGAGATGAAGAACACAATGGAGGAGATTAAGAAAAATCTGGACTCTCTGAACAGTAGTGTCGATAATATGGAGGACAGAATTAGCAATTTGGAGGATAGGAATATAGAAATGCTGCAGACAGAGGAGGAGAGAGAACTAAGACTAAAAAGAAATGAAGAAACTTTCTGAGAATTATCCAACTCAATTAGGAGATGCAACATAAGGAATATAGGTATACCAGAGCGAGAAGAGAAGGAGAAGGGGGCAGAAGGCCTGTTCAAAGACATAATAGCTGAGAACTTTCCAAACTTGGGAAGAGAGACGGAACTTCATGTGACAGAAGCCAATAGATCTCCAAACTTTATTAACACAAGAAGACCAACCCCAAGGTATATAGTAGTGAAACTAGCAAAAGTCAATGACAAAGAGAAAATACTAAGGGTGGCCAGGCAGAAGAAAATAACTTACAAAGGAAATCCCATAAGGCTATCAGCAGATTTCTCAGGAGAGACCCTACAGGCTAGAAGAGATTGGAATGAAATATTCAAAACTCTGAAGGACAAAAACTTGCAGCCAAGAATACTCTACCCAGCGAAAATATCCTTCAAATATGATGGAGAAATAAAAACTTTCCAAGATAAACAAAAGTTAAGGGCGTTCATTTCCACAAAACCTCCTCTTCAAGAAATGCTCAGGAAGAACCTCATTCCTGAAAAATCAAAAAAAAGGAAAGAGGTTACAAAATCCAGAACAAGGAGATAAGCAGAAGGACAATAACACAAAGTAACAGCTCTCCATCAGGACAAAATGCAAAAGAACCGGAAACAAGTGATAAAGTGGCAACAGTAGGCCCCCACGTTTCAATAATCACTCTAAACATGAATGGATTGAACTTTCCAATCAAAAGGCACAGAGTGGCAGGATGGATCAAAGAACAAGATCCAACAATATGCTGCCTCCAGGAAACACACCTCAGCCCCAAAGACAAACACAGACTCAAAGTGAAGGGACGGAAGACAATACTCCAAGCTAATAATGAACAAAAGAAAACAGGTGTTGCCATACTTATATCAGACAAAGTAGACTTCAAAGCAAAACAGATAAAGAAAGACAAAGAGGGGCAGTAATGATAAATGGGATGCTACACCAAGATGACATAACACTTATAAATATATATGCACCTAACACAGGAGCACCAAAATTCGTAAAGAAACTATTAACAAAACTAAATGGAGACATCAACAGCAATACAATAATAGTAGGGGACCTCAACACCCCATTAACACCAATGGACAGATCATCCAGACAGAAAATCAACAAGGAAATTTTAGAATTAAATGAACAATTAGATCAGATGGACCTAATAGATATATATAGGACTCTTCATCCAAAAACAGCAGGTTACACATTCTTCTGAAGTGTGCACGGAACATTCTCAAGGATAGACCATATCTTGGGAAACAAAGCAAGCATCAATAAGTTCAAGAGTGTTGAAATAATATCAAGCATCTTTTCTGATCACAATGCTTTGGAACGAGAAATCAACTACAAGAATAAAGCCAGGAAAGGGCCAAAAATGTGGAGACTAAACAACATGCTACTGAACAAACAATGGATTATTGAAGAAATTAAAGAAGAAATCAAATATTATCTGGAGACAAATGAAAATGAAAACACACCATACCAAATGATTTGGGACGCAGCAAAGGCAGTCCTAAGAGGGAAATTCATTGCAATACAGGCTCACCTCAATAAACAAGAAAAATCTTACATAAACAACCTCAAACGACACCTAACGGAATTAGAAAAAGAAGAACAAACAAAGCCCAAAGTCAGTAGAAGGAGGGAAATAATAAAAATTAGAGCAGAAATAAATGATATTGAAACAAAAAAGACAGTAGAAAGGATCAATGAAACAAAGAGTTGGTTTTTTGAAAAAATTAAGAAAATTGACAAACCCTTAGTCAGACACACTAAAAAAAAAAGACAGAAGTCTCAAATAAATAAAATTAGAAATGAGAGAGGAGAAATCACAACAGATACTGAAGAAATACAAAGGATCATAAGAGAATACCATGAAAAACTATGCGCCAACAAATTGAACAACCTAGAAGAAATGGATAAATTCCTAGACTCATACAACCTACCCAAACTGAATCAGGAAGAAATAGAGAATCTGAATAGACCAATCACAAGTAGAGAAATAGAAACAGTAATCAAAAACCTCCCCAAAAATAAGAGTCCAGGACCACATGGCTTCTCTGGAGAATTCTACCAAATATTCAAAGAAGATTTAATACCTATCCTTCTCAAACTATTCCAGAAAATAGAGGAAGATGGAGCACTCCCTAATACATTCTATGAAGCCAACATCACCCTGATCCCCAAAGCTGACAAGGACAACACAAAGAAGGAAAACTACAGGCCAATATCACTGATGAACATAGATGCAAAAATCCTCAACAAAATTTTGGCAAACCAAATACAGCAATATATCAAAAAGATTATACACCATGATCAAGTGGGATTTATACCAGGGACACAGGGATGGTTCAACATCCACAAGTCAATCAACGTGATTCACTACATTAACAAAATGAGAAAGAAAAACCACATGATCATCTCAATAGATGCAGAGAAAGCATTCAACAAGATCCAACATCCATTTATGATAAAAACCCTCAATAAAATAGGTATAGAAGAAAAGTACCTCAATATAATAAAGGCCATATATGACAAACCCACAGCCAACATCATACTCAACGGACAAAAACTGAAACCCATCCCTCTCAGCACAGGAACAAGACAAGGGTGCCCACTTTCACCACTCTTATTCAACATAGTACTGGAGGTTTTGGCCAGAGCAATTCTGCAGGAAAAAGAAATAAAAGGAATCCAAATAGGCAACGAAGAAGTAAAACTCTCACTGTTTGCAGATGACATGATCTTATATATAGAAAACCCCAAAGAATTGATAGAAAAACTATTAGAAACAATCAACAACTACAGCAAAGTTGCAGGGTATAAAATCAACATACATAAATCAGTAGCATTTCTATATGCTAACAATGAACTAACAGAAAAAGATCTCAAGAACTCAATCCCATTCATGATCGCAACAAAAAGAATAAAATACCTTGGGATAAATTTAACCAAGGAAGTGAAAGATCTATACAATGAAAACTACAAGACCTTCTTGAAAGAAATCGACGACGACATAAAGAGATGGAAAGACATTCCATGCACATGGATTGGAAGAATAAACATAGTTAAAATGTCCATTCTACCTAAAGCAATCTACAGATTCAACACTATCCCAATCAGAATTCCAATGTCATTCTTTACAGAAATTGAACAAAGAATCCTAAAATTCATATGGGGCAACAAAAGACCCCGAATTGCTAAAGCAATCCTGAGAAAGAAGAACAAAGCTGGAGGCATCACAATCCCTGACTTCAAAACATACTACAAAGCTACAGTAATCAAAACAGCACGGTACTGGTACAAAAACAGCTGCACTGATCAATGGAACAGAATTGAAAGCCCAGAAATAAAACCACACATCTATGGACAGCTAATCTTTGACAAAGGAGCTGAGGGCCTACAATGGAGGAAAAAAAGTCTCTTCAACAAATGGTGCTGGGAAAACTGGACAGCCACATGTAAAAGAATGAAAATCAACCATTTTTTTCACCATTTACTAACAATAAACTCAAAATGGATCAAAGACCTAAAGATTAGGCCTGAAACAATAAGTCTTCTAGAAGAGAATATCGGCAGTACGTTCTTTGACATCAGCTTCAAAAGAATCTTTTCGGACACCATAACCCCTCACATGAGGGAAACAATAGAAAGAATAAACAAATGGGACTTCATCGGACTAAAGAGCTTCTTCAAGGCAAAGGAAAACAGGATTGAAACAAAAAAACAGCCCACTAGTTGGGAAAAAATATTCACAAGTTATTTATCCGACAAAGGGTTAATCTCCATAAGATACAAAGAACTCACACAACTCAACAATAAAAAATCAAACAACCCAATTACAAAATGGGCAGGGGACATGAACAGACATTTCCCCAAAGAAGATATACAGATGGCCAATAGACACATGGAAAGATGCTCATCATCACTAATCATCAGGGAAATGCAAATCAAAACTACACTAAGATATCACCTTACACCTGTTAGAATGGCAAAAATATCCAAAACCAAGAGTGACAAATGTTGGAGAGGCTGTGGAGAAAAGGAACCCTCATACACTGTTGGTGGGAATGCAAACTGGTGCAGCCACTATGGAAAACAGTATGGAGATGCCTCAAAAAGTTAAGAATAGAAATACCTTATGACCCAGCCATCCCACTACTGGGTATCTATCCTAAGAACCTGAAATCAGCAATTCCAAAAGTTCCGTGCACCCCTATGTTCATCGCAGCATTATTCACATTAGCCAAGTCATGGAACCAACCTAAGTGCCCAGCAACTGATGATTGGATAAAGAAGATGTGGTACATATATACAATAGAATACTACTCAGCCATAAAAAAGGACAAAGTCGTCCCATTCACAACAACATGGATAGACCTTGAGGGTATTATGTTAAGTGAAATAAGCCAGACAGAGAAAGACGAACTCTGTATGACTCCACTCATAGGTGGTAATTAACATATGGACAAAGAGAACTGATCGGTGGTTGCCAGGGGAAAGGGGGGTGGGGGGAGGGCACGAGGGGTGAAGTGGTGTACCTACAACATGACTAATAATGATGTACAACTGTAATTTCACAAGGATGTTAATTTCATAACTTAATAAAAAAAATAGAATTACCATATGATCCAGCAATTCCACCTCAGGGTGTACAACTAAAAGAATTGAAAGCAGGATCTTGAAGAGGTATTTGTACCCCATGTTCATAGAAGCATTATTCACAACAGCCAAAGAGCAGAAGCAACACAAGTGTCCATCCATGGATGAAGGGAGAACCAAAATGTGGTCTATATGGACAATGGAACACTATTCAGCCTTAAAAAGGAAGGAAATTCTAACACATGCTGCAATATGGATGAAGCTTGAAGACATTATGCTAAGTGAAATAAGCCAGTCAAAAAGGCAAATAGTGTGTGATTCCACTTATGCGAGGTCCCTAGAGGAGTCAAAATCATAGATACAGAAAGCAGAGTGGTGGTGGCCCGGGACTCGGGGGAGGGGGAAGTGGGGAGTTAGTGTTTAATGAGTTAGTTTTACAAGATGACAAGAGTTATGGAGTTGGATGGTGGTGATGGTTATACAACATTTTGACTGCATTTGCTACCACTCAACTGTATACATAAAAATGGTTAAGATAGTAAAAAAAAAATACATCTGCATACTAATTAAAAATTTTGTGCAAAACAATATAAAGTCAAGAGGCAAAAGACAGTCTGGAGAAAATATTTATGAATAGAATATAGAACAATTTATTATCTAGAATATTAAAAACTCCTAAAAATCAATAAATAAAATTGAATCCAATAGAAAAAAAGGTAAAAAAGATAATGAGGCAATTCAAATACAAATGGTATATAAAAAGATGCTCAATATTACTAATAATCAGGGAAATGTATATTAAGCTAAAATGATATATAGTTTTTTACGTAATATAGTGGCAACAATTAAAAAGATATCTAGTTTTGACAAAAAGGGGAATAATAATTCCTCTCACACACTTAGTAGGAAAATGCACTACTAATGACATTTTAGAATGTAAAAGGACAAATCTTTAGAAGATTAGAGGAACATTTACTTTAATCAGTAATTCACTTCTGGATATCTATTCTACAGAAAACACAGGTGCACAAGGGCATATGTACAAAGAAGTGGAGGGGTTTTTTGGTAAGGAAGATTGGCCCTGAGCTAACATCTCTTGCCAATCCTCCTCTTTTTGTGGAAGAAGATTGACCTGAGCTGACATCTGTGCCCATCTTCCTCTATTTTATATGTCGGACACCTGTCACAGCGTTGTTTAATAAGCAGTGCAGAGATCCGCGCCCAAGATCTGAACCGACAAACCCTGGACCACCAAAGTGGACTCAACCACCGCGCTGCTGGCTGGCCCCCCAAAGTGGGGTTTTTTTAAAGATTTTATTTTTTTCCTTTTTCTCCCCAAAGCCCCCCAGTACATAGTTGTATATTCTTCGTTGTGGGTTCTAGTTGTGGCATGTGGGACGCCGCCTCTGCGTGGTTTGATGAGCAGTGCCATGTCCGCGCCCAGGATTCCAACCAACGAAACACTGGGCCGCCTGCAGCAGAGTGCGTGAACTCAACCACTCGGCCCCGGCGCCAGCCCCAAAGTGGGTTTTTTTGCATTACTATTTGTAATAAAAAGTTAGACAATATAGATGTCATATGTGTTGGAATATTCATAGCATGGTATACTAAGTAGCAACTGGAGAATAAGGAAATCCATATGACTTTTAAGGAAAGACAACTAACTCATATTGTTAAGTCAAAATAAAGCACTTTGCAGAACTGTATGCATAGTATGACCACATTTTATTTGTAATAAAAATTCATAAGAAAGACTAGCAAGCATATACACTAAACTGCCAGCAATTATCATCTTTGTGTTGGGAAATAGAACAAGGGGGAGATATGAAGGTAGACTTTCACTTTTTAGTCTATGTATTTCTATATTTTAAAAATGTTTTACAATAATATACTTAGGCACCACTTATATGTAAATAAAATAAATAAATAACCCTTAGTAGACTATCCTATTCTATAAAGCTCCTTTTTGGCCAACTCTATGATATTTTTGCTGCCCCATAAAGGGCCCAATCTCTTTGATTTCTCTTTCTCCATCTAAGATTTTCCACCACGCAAGGAACTTCAACCCCTTCCCCAACTATAATGCAAAACAATTCAACTCTGCCCCATTTTGTACCTCAAATCCAATGTGTAGAAATATGAAGGGAGTTGTAGTATAATCCCTTTTTTTAAAGCATATAGTTGAAGAATCTCAAAACTACTCTGAGAGTGTCTTGGTACCATTACAATTATGGCAAGTTTATTATAGACTAATTGACCCTCTTCAAAACTCTCCATCCACTTTCTTTCCCTTTAGATGCTGTGTCATGATGTGATGCCTTAAACCAAGACAAGATACTGCTACCACAGCGGTAAAGCCCAGGGAACGTTAGAGAAGGTGAAGCAAAACCTTAACATTGTTGAGTCATGAAATTAACCATTTCTGGGACTGACTAACTCTGGAAATCTGCAGACAAAAGTATCATAATTCATGCATCACACAATCAAAATAAATAGGTGAGTGGTATTTCCACTGATCAAATTCCTGGGTTTTATTTTAAAGTTTAAACTTCATGTTTCAAGATCTTTTTTCTATCACTGCCTTATATGGACTAGAGAATGCAAGGAAGCTAGAAATGTGTATCTAAGTGGTCCCAGCTGTCCTGGGTGGCCCCAGGTCCCCCCCATTCTGAAAGTTTCCACTCAGGACCCTTCCGATTATCAGCATGCTTTATCCACTCCCTGGGCTCCTGCTTATCAGGAATTCAACTTGTAGTGGCTGTATTAACTCCAGATCTCTAAATCTGAATTGATATCTCAAGCCCATCCCTAGAATTTAGTTCTGTTACCTGAGAGCACCCAATTTTTTCTCCTTTCTATTTGCAGTGAAAGCTGCACAAATGTTGAGAATTCTGGGGGTCTTATGGATCTTTAATGAATTTGTAAATTTAATGAATTTGTAATTACATGAACCAGTAATGATGTGGGGTCAATTGCTCCATCATTTACTCCAATTGAGTCAGATTTTTTAAAGTGTATCACACACAGTACTGTGGTATTCTTGTCATACGTAGATGATAGCCTTTCCTCCCATTTACTAATTTCCGAGCAGAATTTAGCTAAGCATCTAAGCATCCTATAGACTCTCCATATTAGCAACCACCATTTAAAAGTTGTCAGGTATTTGATTCAGAGAGAGGGTCATGGTTTGCCTTAAGACTGAAGTACACATCTGTTGTTTTGGCATCTCAGCATCAATAATATCCCATTCTTTTGGTAACAGAGCCTTAATTTTCCTTTGGAAGACCACAAATCCCCCATTCTATTAATGTGGACTACTGGGATTGACCCTGACACTTAAGGTTAAGCAGCTAACACGTGGTGCAGAATTGGTGGTGATAATTGCACAACTCCACCACCAACGCAAGGGTGAACTCAAGACCCAGTTTGGAAAATGAGAGTCATGCCTGGAATTCCATTGGAGCAACTAGAAAACAGATGTCTTTACTCTCCAAAGGTTGCTGAGCCTGGAAGTGCTGGTAGTCCCCATGAATGGAGAGCCTGCTGAGATTGAAGTCAATACCAAGGAAAGCAGAGATAGGGAGGAAAAAGACAAATGGGAGATATGTTTTGAGCACTAGAATCCGGGTATGTCAGCTGTTCCTGAAGCCAGTTCTGCCCCTAAACTACTTTTTTCTTGTACTCAGGGTTAACTACTGTTCTGAATTTTATTCTTATTTCCTTGCTTTTCATTCTAGTTTCATTTCTATGCACACATCCCTAAATAATATATTGCTTAGTTTCATATGTTTTAAACTTACATGTGTAAAATTTTTTGTGCATGTATTTTATGATTTGCTTCTTTTGCTTAGCTCTATATTCTTCAGAACCATCTGCACTGCTGTTTATAGATATGGTTCATGCATTTTCACTGCTCTACAGTAATCCATTGAATAAATATATCACAATTTAAGTTGTTTAATTTCTAGGATTTTGGCATTACAAATGTCTCTATGAACACACATCCTGGTAAACATACGAGAAATTCTATTCTTATTATGGGAGGTGCCACATTGTAGAAACCATGTTCCTTCAACGTTTCTGCATAACATTACATTGTTTCTCAAAGTGATGACATCAACTTACAATTTTACTTAATCTTACTTATTTATACTAATTTATAAGACTTCCTGTTGCCCCATATCCACTTAAATATTTAGTTTTATCAGACTTTTTAATATTTTTAAAATATGATAGGTATGATATAGTGGTCACATTTATTTGTATTTTCTTTTTACAAATAAGACTGAATATGTTTTCTATATTTATGGACCATTCATGTTTACTCTTCTGTGAATGCTTATTTGTGTCTTTTGACCATTAAACTGTTAATCTTTTTCTTATTGATTTATAGGAACACTTTGAGATACTCTGAATACTAATCTTTTGTTATAAATTTGAAGCAACTTCTCCCAGTTTGTGACTTGTCTTTTCATTCTTATTTTCACATTATCTTTTGATGAACAGAAATTCTTATGTTTAATAAAGTCTAATGTACTAATCTTCCCATTTGTGTTATACACTTTTTGAATCTTACATTTTTAAAAATCTTTCCTTATCTCAGACTCAAAAAATGTAGTTCCTAATCTTTCTTTTAAAACTGTTATTGTTTTGCCTTTCACATTTTCATCATAAATCCATTGTCAAGTGGGTTTTGTTCAGGATGCGATATAGTGGTCCAATTAATTTTGTTTCCATAGACTTACCATTTGTCTTAGTACAATTTGTTAAATAATCCATCATTTCCTTGCTGATTTTAGTGCTACTTCTGTTGCTTACCAAGCCTCTTTCCTTCCTCAGGCGGCCCAGGTTCAGTTCCCCAGCACAGAACCACATCACTTGTCTCAGTAGCCATGCTGTGGTGGCAGCTCACATAGAACAACTAAAAGGACCTACAATTATGGTATACAACTGTGTACTGGGGCTTTGGGGAGAGAAAAAAGAGAGAGAGGAAGATTGGTAACAGACGTTAGCTCAGGGCAAATCTTTTCCAGGGGTAAAAAAAAAAAAGAGAGACTTGATAAAGTGATAGAGCAACAAAAAAAACTTTAAAAAAAATCATTATACAGCAGGCCATTGTCATTCTATACACTAACAACAAGCAATTAGAAAATGTGCTTAAAAAGAAGACACCTTTGACAATAGCATAAAATATCAAATACTTAGGAACAAATATAACAAAGAATGTATAAGATCTCAAAACCAAAAAGAAAGTTGCTGAGATTCAGAAAGACAATCTGCATTAGATAAAATTATTATTAATTAATAATTATTAAGTAAATAAAAAGATATATCATGTTAATGTGGAGCTAATATTAGTATCATAAAAATAATAATCCCTTCAATTGATTAATATGAAATTCCAATGACAATACCCACAGAGAAAATTCATTACTGGTAGTGAAAGAAAGAACTTAAAATGTATGCTTTTTCTTAAAGTAGACACTTCAAGATCAGCACCATACATAAAAGATATGAGGTTGTGAGAGACATAATAATGTTAAAGTCTGAGTTATTGATACTATTGTTGCTTATTGTGCTTAATATCTTACATTTGACTCATTCAGATCTCCTCTCCATCCAGGAGGCTGCCCAGAATGGATCACATCAAATGACTCCATAGCCCTCTGGATTTAATTGGATCAACCAATGGAAAGCCCCAGCAGGAGACCAGAGGCAGGGAGGAGAATGACATCATCTTGGGCTGACTGTGACCCAATAGAAAATCACTGTTCTTCTCAAGGTGGCATGCTCTACACAAATCTTTTTTTTCTAGTTCCATTGACCACTCTGTTCTCTCATCTTTTTAGTACTATTGCCAATGATGTCCAAGTGTGGTGATAGTTCCTACTTGTTACTAAAATACAGGTTATTGAGGTATCCATTGTGGTTTCTCCTACATCTAATCCACATCTCAGAAATACTTCCATTGTAAATAAACCCTCTTCAAATTATCTTAAATTAAGTGTGCTTGAATGAACACTTACATACAATAAACATCATTGAGTGAAGAATAAATCAAGTCAAAGTAATCAGCATCCTGTCAGGTAAAAAAGTGCCCTGATCTTGGCATAACATACTATAGCTTACAAACTTAAGTGACTAGACGTTGAATAAAAATCTTACTGATATTTAAGAACAACAAGGAAAACAAGATATAAATTTTAAAATATATGTGACACTTTGTTCATTTTTTCTATAAATGGACAAATTGAATATTAAAATATTACCTCTGCAGTTTACTTAACAAATATGGAGTATATAATAATGCAAAAAACTACCAGATCCATTTACAGTTGGTAGGATCTTTGTTTGATTACATCTATGCAGAGGACTCTTAGACATTCTTTACAGACAGCATGGAGGAATGTAGGAAGCAGAAATGAAAAACTTCTACTAAAATTTCCCAGTGAAATGGATGCCATCCTTTTTGGTCAACATAATGAGAATTAGCCTACAGTACTCATATTAGGTTAGTTTAATTAATTTTTTTAAAGATTGGCCCAGAGATAACATCTGTTGCCTGTCTTTATTTTCTTCTTCTTCTTCCCCCAAAGCCCCCTAGTGCATAGTTGCATATTCTAGTTGTAGGTCCTTCTAGTTCTACCATGTGGGACGCCACCTCAGCATGGCTTGAGGAGCAATGTTAGGTCCGTGCTCAAGGTCTGAACCAGTGAAACCCTGGGCCACTGAAGTGGAGTACAGAAACTTAACCACTTTACCATGGGGCCGACCCCTATGTTAGTTTAATTATTGATGAAGGAGGATTTAGAGTAGGTGATATAACTGATTATTAAAGCATTGCTATAGAAAATTTGACAATTCTGAGTTATTAAACTAGTGACAGTAGGGGAACTTTAATGGTAACCTTAAATGTGGATAGTATTTACATAATAACTACCTGACTTGTTAAAAAATCTCCCACAAGATTAAGATAAGATTGAAAATGGGGTTAGGTTGAAAACAGACATCCCACAAAATTTTGGCTATAATGAGTGGTTAGACATTAGCTTGAATTACCAAGGGTGAATATTCATTAGTGTTTATAGAAAGAATACAATGAAAGTTTGACTACAAATACCCAACTGCAAACTTAGACAATAGCAAAAGCACAAGTAACTAAAACATTCATGGTGGAGTAGCAATTTCTGCCATTCACAAAGCAGCCTTAACCCAATATATGAATTAAGCCATTAGTTTTAGGTCGTAATGTCAAGTTATAACATGCGAACATTTACTCTGAGAGATTGTAGAATATACTTTATTGAGATGCCTGAAATTAGGTTAAACCCAATGTATCATATGGTTTGGGTAGCCTGCTTAGAGATAAAAAGATGAATCATGGTGTTTACAGCCCAAGAAGTCTATGATTCATGAGTTATTATCTAAAATGTAATCCAGAAAGCAAATGTGGCTTGTGACTGCATACATGTCAGTAAAGGTCAAGAAAATGGCTATATACAAGCTAAATTACTCTCCAAAAACAGATGACATGAAAATATAAGTTTTCTCTGTCACTAGAAGTCTACCGATCAACCCAGCCCCTCCACTGGCCAGCCTCTCTGTGCCCAACTCCCTGCTAGAGATAACGAGTGAAACAGGAGTATTATTTTAAGATATTTACCATTTGTGTGGACAACTACAAAATAATCCAAGACTAACCAAGTATTTCTAACAGTGTGGCATTCATTAGTTGTAGAAATTCAGAAATGGTAGAATTTGGTGTAAATTATTTTAATAATATTCCTAAAATATGAATAATGACAATAATAGCTAACATTTATTGACAGCTTACATTGCCAAGCACATAGTAATTGTGACTTATCATTATGATTATTGCATATCCCATGCACTGTGATAAAAATTACTTTCACCATTTTATAATAATAATCACATAAATTTGGTACTTTTAATGACATGCATTCAACAATATATGTTAAATGTACAGATAAATGAATGAATGAGTGAGTGGAAAAAAACTGAGGCTCAGAAAGTTTAACTAACTTGCCTAAATTTGTATGACAGAAGGATTTGAAACTTAAGCTGAACCTTAAAATATGGGTAGCTTTTGAACAGGAAAGGAAAAGGGACGGGCCAAATGTGGAAAATGGCAAGAAGAAAGGTTGCACAAGCAGAACGAACTCCACATGCTTATGAGAAAAAGAGAGACTAAGTCTAAGTAGGACAGAGAGTATGTGTGGTGAAGTGTTAGAGAGTGCATTTTGGTATAATTGGGGACAATGCATCATGAACATGATGCAGTGACTGTAAGCAGAGTAACGTGAGGAAAATTTTGTTTAATAAAGGTGTAAACTGGCTGCATTGGATAGTGTGGATTTGGCAGAAAGAAACTATGTCATAGAGGAAGAATTTACAGCAGTCTAAACATAGAACTATGAGGGTCTTAATTTTGGTAGTGATTGTGCAGGAAATAAAAAAGAAAAAGCCTAAAAAATATTTTGAAAGAAAAAAATGGATATAGAAGAGAAAGGAAAAGATTAAGCAAGGAAGAAACTAGTGTTTAGTGGGAAAGTCTATCAAATGATTTCACTAAAAGAAAAATAGATATAGAATATATTGTTTTTCTTCACTAAAAGAAAAAAAGATTAGAAATTGATATCAGTTGGAGGAGAGAAAAAAAATTGTATACGGAGTTTGAGGGGATAGTGTTATCTCCAAATGTAAATAGTCTGTGATATATGAAAAGATCAGATTAAGATACAGGTACGAAAATAGCCTCAGAGATACAGATTTCTAAGTCATGGTATGAAAAGAGGCACACGGGAAGAATACAAAAAGCAGAAGAGAGGACCCAAGTTCAAGTTAGGATTGTGAAACTGAACTTAAGTTGTTTAATATCCCTGAAACACAGTTAGTCCATGTTTTAAGTGGAGAGGATAGTATCTACTTCACACTATTCCGAGCATACAAAGAGAAAGGGCGCTGCAAACTCTAAAGCTATGTAGATAAAGATACTTTATATGCTTAAGGTCATGAATATGAAAGAGTAGATACTTTAGGCGATGTATTTCTTAAGGGCTTTGAAGTTGAGACTTCAGCCTTCTTTCCTTGATTGAAGATCCACGTCTTACTGTGTTACAGAGTGGATGATTCATTATGACAGACTTTAAAAGGCCAATTGGCCTGTCTGCTTCTGCAGCACAGTAAAAATAATATGAAAGCCTTTCTAAATTCTGACCAGTTCTTTGAATAATCATCTTTGGGGTTTGCTTAATTGGAGAAATATAATTTTAACTAGCAAAACAAGGAATAAACCAGATAAATTTCCAGTTCAAAAGTTCTTTTAATGGCATATTTATGTGAGTAAAGAAGCATCTTAAATACCACTTATATTTATTCTTTATTATTAGTTTTCAACCCTGAAATTGTATAACACTAAATTATAAATTGACAATTGTAAGCACAGTGACCGCTTGATTTAAGTATGCATGATAATCTATTCTTGATTTTACCAGACTTTTTAAAGTTCCTAATGCATTGAAATAAATAATGCTACCTTAGGAAAAATTTGAAACATAGATACTTGAACAGAGTGCAAGTTCTTAGAGAAGAGGGATCAGGTAGGTTTTGTGTTCTCAGAGTACGTTTATAATATCATTATCTTATTTTTAAAGATTAATCAGAAGAAATATTTTTAGTTGAATGAGATCTGTGGATCTTGATATTTTTTAAGGAAATCACAACTCAAGTGTGAGTATATAATGACAAATTGCCTAATTTGAATTGTGATTACATTTTACTTTCTTATTTTTCTTTTATTTTTGATATGCTGTCAAGGTCTGAGCTATTTATCATGGATGTCACAGACATCACAATTCAACTTGCCATAAGTATTCATAGAGTTATATGGAAATTATCCCAATTCTCATTCATAAGCTTGAGCCTCCCTAGAACAGAATTATTTCTTAATTTATCTTTGCATACCCAGCACCTTGGACAGTGCTGGCCATGCACTAGGCACTTACTATTTTGGACCAGCTGAATCCGTGAATGTTTTGTCCTGATACTATAGTTGTCTTATTTATCGCTGGAGATATTAATCACGAGGGCTTGAACGTCTTTTTTATTTTGCTGTAATGGTGTTGCTTGTATGCAAACTACTCATTGTTAAACTGAGTAAATTGTTACATAATTAAATTGTTTTATTTCATTTTTAATGCAGGATGTTACATTTGGAAAATAGAATTTTGCACTAAAATTCATGTTAGCATAAAGAATTATTTTATCAAAATATTGACTTCCTTTTACCTACAAAACCACGATATTGTTGGAAAAGAAATTTAATTACGAAAAAAATACCCTTTCGAAAGCAATGTTTACGTTTATTCTCACCTTCAAGTTCACCAAGGAATTCTTAGAGGTAGGAGGCAGACCTTCATGCTCCTATCCTCCCCCCAAAAAACAAAACTGGAAGAGAAAAGGGAATTTTCCTGTTGGATTTTTAAAATATTATTACTGTGGAACACTGTGGATTAGTGTACATTGTAAAGGCATGTACTCTGAATTCCCTTTTTCCCCCTGAATTCCCTTTAAGCTTATATCTTATAAATACACTCTTGATGATTCGTGTTACCCACATGCACTACTATAAAGATTACAGATCCCGGCAACTGTTCCTTGTATTCAAAGCGGAAACTAGAACTTAATGAAGAGGAGAAGAAAATGTACCAAAGGCAAACCCGTCTGCAAATGATCTCTGTAAACCGATGTTATTCGGTTTGCACTAAACGAGTCGTTGCACTAAATTGCACAAGAACCCTTTGTCTGCGGGACGCTGGGTCTGGCAACCATTATCTACTCGTGGAAACGACGTCTGCTGACTCCGCCCGGGCTGGGGGTGGGGAGAGTGCACCGCGTGGAGAGCTCCGCTGAGGATTAAAGTGAACGAACAAAGAGAACTCCCAGCAGCCGCCCGCCAGCGCCTCGCAGCTGCACCGGGAGACGTCAGTCACGCCCGGAACGCTGTTGGAATCCGCCTCCCTGAGAAAAGAGCTCAAGTAAATAATTGATGGAAATTGATCCAGCCCAGGACAAAGCTTTACAGAAAACCGGTGCCTCCTATTTCGAGACGTTTGGGAATCTTCTGCCAAGCACAGGATATTGGAGTGAGGCAGGCACTTTGAAAGCTTTGAGAGCGACCACCGATCTTCCATCTCGGGCGTGGCTCTGGCCTTTTTGTCTTGCCCCCCCCCCGCCCCCCGTCCCTGCCTTTTTCTCTTTCCTTTTGAAAGTAGCTTCTCTTCGGTTACTTCTACCCTCCCTTGCAATTCCGCCCCCTCCCCTGCTGGGTCTGGTGAGGTCAGCTCATGAATATCTGTGCACTTCCTGGGGAGCGTCTGGCACGGCGTGGTACCTCGCGTGTTCGCCTCCTTCGAGCCGCAGATCCACCCCAGCCGCGGACTGATGAAGGAACCGGCTCTGAGGCCTCTGAGTCTGCACGTTAACGCCGTTGTTTGGAGAAATCGAACGGGTGTGGAACTGGGGCGAGCGGGCCCAAAGTCGTGCTCGGCCAGAAAGTCGCACATCATACTACGAAGCTAAACTTCCCTCGTCTCTGAAAGACACAATCATAAACCCTGAGGTTCCTGGAAGATCGAAAGGGAAGGGCTGTTGATTTGCATCAACTTGGAAACATCGCCTCTGCTGAGAAGTGAGCAGTTCTTCTGGATTTCTAAAGGGATGGGCATGAGAAATGGGGTGGGTCAGTGGGCAGATGAAACCATTGATTAAAAATGTTGGTTTGGGCCATGCTGGGGTTGCTTGGTTGGTGATTTCCACGGGCAAAGCCTTGAAGAGACACAGCATCTTGTCACTTTGTGAGAACCACGTGACAGAAGCCAGGTACCTTTGATTGTGGGAGCTGTGTTCCTGTAAAACGAGCTTTCTCTTGGGTGAGAGCTGTATGGGGCCCGAGTTCAACGTTTCTCTGGTGGCACTTATCTCCAGAGTGATTCTGCCTAATTCAAGCTTGCGTTGGCAATATAACTTGTTTGGGTGGTCCACGTTAGTGTGACCCATGCCGATGAACTAGGCTCTTCTAGGAGCATGTGGCTCCCGGAGAACATGTAGAAAATAAGTTGATGGGGAACTTTTTTTTTCTCTATTGTCTTCTTTCTTCTCTATTATTTTCCAAAATGAGTTGGAAGGAGATCCTAGAAAGAGAAAGGGAGATGGAGAAGGATACTTCCAATAATTTTTCTTTATAAAATGAGGTATCACTGAAGGTTGACTAATGACAGGCATAATGTTAGTAAAATAACTAACAAGTATCTCCTCTCCTAATAGGAAAAAAAATTTTTTTTAAACAGAACTTTCTGCCTAGTCATACCCTTTTCGGTACTTTAGAGAGAAATTATAGTTCTAAGGCAAAGGCACCCAATTGATTAGCTTACTAGCTAGCTGGATCACTAGGGAGAAGAACCCAGGAGGCAATGGCTTGCTATTTTCCAGATTTTAAAACCCAGTGATAGATTTGCCTTGGGAAAAATGCACAATAGAAATTGCTCTTATCGCCATGAGTGAGGATGCACCAGCCTTCGGGGTGCAGGGTCAGGATGCACCAGCTGTCTTGGATGCAGCATCATTTTATCTCAGAATTTGGTTCCATAGGAGGGACTGGGCACTTTAAGAGTACAGCTTTGCCTACGATATGTATGATATGCCCTCCATGCCATTTTCATTCTTAAGAATGAAAACATTTTATATCTAGCAATTACACTTGAAACTAAAATGATTCCACAGAACTGTGAAATTTGGGTTAGTCTAGAAAGAGTCACCACCCGTAATTTAAGAAATTGTGCACAGCCTCGAATAAACTTTTCCAAAAGCATTTTAAAAAATTTTTCCTAAAGCTAAAAAAATCCGTTTAGGGTTGCTGATGACTAAACCATATAGATGATTCCTAATGCCATTATTTTCTTGAAACTGAAGTTGATTTAAAGTCATCCATTATTTGTATTTTCTCTTAGTTCTCATCTAAAGGAAATTGGGTACATTTCTCTAACCAAGAGCATTAAGGTTTAGAGTTGTTTGAGAATAGTGCCATTTATCCATAGCAAATCTCTAGGAACCTTCATCATAACCCTTTCCCTCTAATTGACACTTGGGAATATTAATTAAATAAAACTTTCTCCACTAAACTAGGCTTTAAAATGCAGATTTGATAGTGAGGAAAAGCAAGGTCGAAAAAGCGGGGAGGGTATTGACAACTTTAGCATGTGGACATTTCCTTTTCCTTCTGAACCTTCCTCCTGACCTTATCCTCTTTTTTTTTTTTTAAATCTCTCTCCCTAACAATTCCTTTCTGTCTCCATATTTCACTCTTGCCAAAACCTGCTACCCTAGAATGTTAGATTTAGTTGCTTTCAGGTCGTCATTTACTGAGGTGGCGTCAGAAGGAGATGGCGCCTCCCTGGGCAAAATGAGAATTGATAATTGTGCATCCTATTCCTAAAGTCAAGGCTTCTATTAAGCGCCTTCCAAAAATCTCATTTTCTAGGGCTTCTCTTGTTTAAGAAAATCACTCTTTGCTCTGCAACAATTCAGACATGCTGTGCGCTTCCCTTCTCTTGTTTTTGTGCCAGGTTAGAAAGAAAGGTTGGTGGCAGTGAGGAAGGAGGAGAATGATCTGGTGATGGACCGTTCTAAATCTCATTGGGTAGATTTTTTCTAGACTGCCATGAGTCAGCCACCGACGGGGGGCGCTGCCCCTGCCACCGCCGCAGCTTGTGCCGCCACTGCTGCCACAGAAGCTCGCCTGCACCCGGAGGGCAGCAGCAGAAAGCAGCAGCGTGCTCAGTCACCTGCTAGACTGAGGGACAATTCGGTCCGACAGACAACCGCGGCCGCCCGGTCCCCTGCGGGGGCCGGCACTAAAGTCAATTCTGTTCGACAGCAGCAGCTGCAGCAGCAACAGCAGGGCAACAAGACCGGGAGCCGCTCAGCGCCTCCAGCCATCGCCCGAGGAGGCGGAGGCGGAGCGGAGAAGGCAGCGCCCCTGGCGCCCAAAGGGGCCGCGCCGGGAGCTGTCCAGACTGCGCCTGGTGCTGAAGCGGCCCCCGCGGCGACCCTGGCCCCGGTGGGCGGCAGGAGGCCTGGCCCGTCGGAGGAGCCGCCCCGGGAGCTAGAACCCGTGTCCTCTAAACTCGGGGAACCCCCTCCGCTGGGGGAAGGAGGAGGAGGGGGTGGGGAAGGAGGAGGAGCCGGCGGCGGCTCCGGAGAAAGGGAGGGGGGCGCTCCGCAGCCGCCGCCGCCGCCCAGGGGCTGGCGAGGGAAAGGCGTACGGGCTCAGCAGAGGGGCGGCAGCGGCGGCGAGGGGGCCTCCCCTTCGCCATCCTCCTCCTCTGCGGGCAAAACCCCAGGCCCTGGCAGCAGAAACTCCGGAAGCGGTGTGGTGGGGGGTGGCAGTGGTGGCGGAGGGAGCTACTGGAAGGAAGGATGTCTGCAGTCTGAGCTCATCCAGTTCCATCTCAAGAAAGAGCGGGCGGCAGCGGCGGCGGCCGCAGCTCAGATGCACACTAAGAACGGCGGCAGCAGCAGCAGCCGCAGCTCCCCGGTCGCTGGCACCCTTGCCATCTGCGAGCCCCTCGCACTCCCTTCCTCCTCCCCAATGGCGGCGGCAGCAGAAGGCCCCCAGCAGAGCGCAGAGGGCAGCACGAGCGGCGGGGGCATGCAGGCGGCGGCGCCCCCATCGTCGCAGCCGCACCCCCAGCAGCTCCAGGAGCAGGAAGAAATGCAGGAGGAGATGGAGAAGCTGCGAGAGGAAAACGAGACTCTCAAGGTGAGGAGAGTGGGGGGAACCTGGTGGGGGAGGGGAGGTGTGGGCCTCGGAGGATTAGGGCGTGTCCGGGCGGGGGTGAAAGGCTGCTAACCTGTTAGGGAGCCTTGAAGAAGGAGGGGAACAGGAAATGAGGAGAGGGGGTTCCTCGGCCTTTTCCGGATTTAAAGCAGCCTGAGATAGCGTTAGATTTTAATTTAAATCCAAATCTGGGCCTTCGTTTCTCTGATTTATCATGGTATGTCCCACTTTTTCATAGAGCTAGAGTAGGAGAGAGAGGCCTAAAGAGGGTCCGTTTTTTCAGTTTCTTCTCCTTCATTCAGCTCCGTGTCACTCCTGTCTCACGGAGAAGGGGCAGTAAAGCTGGGAATTTGGACTTGGGATGGGGTGTACACGGTGTATGTCGGAGGGGTGGGGGAAGAGGCTAATTTTGACCCGCGGCCTGTTACCACCTCAGAACGAGATCGATGAGCTGAGGACCGAGATGGACGAGATGAGGGACACTTTCTTCGAGGAGGATGCCTGCCAACTGCAGGAAATGCGCCACGAGTTGGAGAGAGCCAACAAAAACTGCCGGATCTTGCAGTACCGCCTCCGCAAAGCCGAGCGCAAAAGGCTCCGCTACGCGCAGACCGGGGAGATCGACGGGGAGCTGTTGCGCAGCCTGGAGCAGGACCTCAAGGTCTGCGGCACCGGGCTGGGGACGCACAGCAGGGGCGGCGGGGCGCCGGGCGCGGGGAGCGGGGCAGGGTGGGGGGAACTCTGGTCGAGGGCTTTTTGCGCTGAAGGCCTTCAGTGGTGACTGGCAAAGAGCTTTAGGGACACGGAGTTTTGCAGCGCTGACCACAAAATACCAGGATCCCGGAAGGGGAAGATGCAGAACAGACAGGTGGGTTTGAAGAGTCCAGTGGGTGTGGAAGGTCTTGCGGAGAGGGAGCCCTGTGGGCTCTCCTGGGGGTGACTCTTCCAGAGGTGGGGGGAAGAGGGCGCCTCCGTCCCTGGCGGAAACAAGGGCGTGGCAGAGCGAAGGCTCTGGCCTTGATCTGGCCTCCAGGGGTTGTCTTCCTAGTGAAGGCCAGGCAGAATCAGGCACCCAAGAGCAGCATGATGAAGACTCCTCCAGAGGAGGAGCCCAGAATAAGAACAGCATTGGGAAGGTGTTAAAGTTAAGATTTCTCTCTGCAAGACCGCTCCCCCCCCCCCCCCCCCCCCCCCCTCCAGGACTCCTTCCCTTCTGTGTTACCTCTGCGATGTCTCCCCAGAAGCAAAACTGTCCACTTGCGGCTCCTTTTGGAGAAGTAAAGGGAGAGCGAACTAAATGAAAGAGCCTCCTTCTTAAGGTGAAGTTGCTTCTTCAGAATCTCCCCCAGTGGAGAAATTTTAGCCTTGAAATGCAGTTTTTAGGCAGGTGTGGGCTGTTCAGTTCAGTTTGACTGTAGGCAGATTCTCTGACAGTGCAAATCAGATGTTATCTTCATGGCTATGAACAAGGAAACAAACATAATTTTAGTTGTATTAACTTCGTCAAAATATAAAAATCAATTGTAATTATCCTATATTTGTTTTAAAGAAAGCTATGAGGAAGCATTTTATGAAAGTTGTTGTATTATTTCTCTTTTTCTTCTTTTCCTCTCATTTGTTGAGTACACACTAGGCACCAGGCACTGTGCAAGCATTGTTACATATATTATTATCTCACTTAGTTCTCAAGTAGAAAACACAACAAAACTGTAAGGTAGGGATTATTAATAGCATCATTTAACAGGTGCCCAAGCTGAACCTTTTACAGAGGTTAAGTGCCAAGCTTCCAGACCTGGAACTCAACTAGTATGTGGCCAGGCTGGCTCCCCACCCAGTCTAAAACCACAGCCTGGCACTGAGTCACTACACCAGGCTGCTCCACCTTTCTTCCCAACCCTAAAATTTCCAACGTAATCTCAAAACAGGAGGCAAAAATGCGCACTGTCATTTTTTTAGAAGCTTAATCTCAAGGACTAAAATGTTTCCTAAAACTAAACACCCAGAGGTATAGGATCAAAATTCAAGCCCCGTACACCACTTGTGAAAAATTTGTTTTCTGGTCTTTAAAATGTGTATTAACAGAAGCACCTCCCTCATAGGTTTTTTTTTTGTAAAATTATAGGAGATATGTGAAATTTCTCCTCACATAATAAAACACAATTGAACATTTATTACCACACTGTCATGTAGAAGTTAAGGGAACAAAGTCAAGAGCCAGACCCCTCGCCATTTGTTACCTATATGACCTTGAGCATATTACTTCACATCTCTGAGACTTAGTTTCCTCATCTATAAAATAGGAATAATAACAGTACCTATTTCATGGGATTGTTGTGAGAGTTAAATGGTTTATGTATGTCAATGGCTTATATTTAAAACATCTGGAAAGATGCCTGGCACATGGCGAACACTGTATAAGCATTGGCTCTTGTTACTTTAGTATGAATATCACTTTAGCCAACTTATTTTGTTGTCTTTAATTATATTCTCTTGTTACAAACTGCTTTCATTTAGGTTGCAAAGGATGTATCTGTGAGACTCCACCATGAATTGGAAAATGTGGAAGAAAAGAGAACGACAACAGAAGATGAAAATGAGAAACTGAGACAACAGCTTATAGAAGTTGAGATTGCAAAGCAGGCTTTACAGAATGAACTGGAAAAAATGAAGGAGGTTAGTATTCAATTATCTCTTAATGGACTACGTATTTTTAGTTCTTTAGGAAAGATTCCCAAGGACTAATATGACTGTTAAAGAATTGGCTTTTTTAATGATTATAGGACATTTGGTTGTTCTCACCCAATATAGTGACAGATATATGATTTCATACTAATAAGTAAGTAGCAAAGAAAAAATTTTGACCTTAGCCCTTCCTCTAACCTGACATATGACCTATGACTGATGTTTCATCCTGTGTCATCCAAATGTGTCTGTTAGTTAAATTACACAGCTGAACCAAGCACAAAGGGTGTCAAGATTATGAAGAAATAAGCCCTGTGTTAGTTGAGATGAAGAGCTAGTCCGGTGAGATTACTACTGAGTTCATAGAACCATAGACTTTTGGGATGAAAACGGCCATTTAATCTAATCTAATCATTGCTTGAATCTTCCTTATAACAAATCCTCCAAATGATCTAATGCTTAGAGCGTCACCAGTGACTAACCCTTCAGATCTTCTGCAGAAGCCAGTGCTATCACAGTATAGCTCTCTTTAGAGGTTTTCTTTGCTTCAAGTTGAAATCTACTCAATTGTAACTTTAACCAATTCATCTAAGTTCTACCCTTTAGGGTAGAAGAGTCAGAGTTCTCTTCCACATCTTCTATTTGAAGATTCCTACCATGTTTCCCCTGAATCTTCTCAAAGAACAAAATCAGTATCAAAGGAAATAATTGGAGGAGGAAAGAAACAGAAAAGATCTATCAAGAAATAATTAACTTTTTGATACAGTGCAACTTGTGAAAACTGTTATTGAGAGTTAGCGAATACATACGTAGTCCTTAGAATATTTTCCTCTGCTTAAATATGCAGAATTTAAATGAAAATCCTAGTCTTTCCATGGACTAACTGAGATATTGCACCTTCCATTGCTGCGCTTATCTCAAAATGGTATAAAAATATATCAACCGTGTAACAATGAAAATATCAATAGTCTGATTAAGAATATGTACGTGTCAAGAATTTGTAGAAGACTGTTTCAGTGGGGTAAACCATTTTGTGATCTAAGTTTCTACTTAATCTTATATCATCCTGACTTTAAATATTTTTTAACATGACAAATTAGGGCAAAATCATTTTAATGAGATAGAATTGTTGGCTAATACCCAAGGGTGACTGTGTGTTATAACAGAAAAACATGAAGACTGGGAGCCATGTTACTATCCTCATCTGTAACTAACTGGGTAACTTAGAAGACCTCTAACTTCTACTTGCCTCAGTTTATTCAGTTGTAAAATGTTTTTGATGATTCTCAGCATCTCCTGTGGCTATCGTGACTTTTATCATGAAACCTAAGACATTACTATTAGAGAACAGCACAGATTTTTTTCTAAAGTTAAGAGATCAAATATAAAAATAATATAGATTTAAATATATGTTTCCTCAGCAATAATGTACAGTTGAAGTGTGTCAAAAATTGAAAGTTTGAGTTCCAGGATGTGGGTAGGTAGATGTATTAGTTTGCTAGGGTTGTCGTAACAAAGCTCCACAAACTTGGTGGCTTAAACAATAGAAATCTATTTTCCTTACAGTTCTGGAGGCTTGAAGTCCAAAGTCAAAGTGCTGGTAGGGATTCCTCCTTCTGAGGGCTGTGAGGGAGGGATCTGTTCCAGGCCGCTCTCCTTGGCTTGTAGATGGCCATCTTCACGTTCATGCAGCATTCTCTTTGTAGCTGTCCATGTCCAAATTTCTCTTTTTTGTAAGAACACCTGTCTTATTAGATTAGAGCCTACACAGATGACCTCATTGTAGCTTGATTGCCTCTGTAAAGATCGTATCTTCCAATAAGGTCACATTCTGAGGTACTTGGGGTTAGGACTTCAACATATGAATCGAAGGGACACAATTCAACTTTTAACAATAGCTACTGAATGCCTTCTTATAGTCCAAGAGAAAGTTCATTGTCAGTCCCATTAGGCTCCATTCCAGGTTCATACCTCTCTTGCCTTCTTCCATATTCTGCATTTATACCATTAAAAACATTCAAGTCAAAAAAATTTCACTTCATTACCAGGGATGAAAGACAAATACCTTGTGATTTGGTGTCATGTGACTGTGTTTCAAGTTGGATTTAAGAATGGCATAAGAGATTTCTGATTTTCATCCTGTTCCAGGAAAGGGGAAAATGCCTATAGACTGGCTGTCTGTAAGCCAGACAGATGGGACCCCTCCCATCTTCAAATAAAAGCCAAAATAATCTGGCTACCGAAGAAGGACTGGAACCTGCAAATGTCCTCAAGGAGAATCATTGTGAAGATGCATTTCCTTGATTCTGTTCCCCACACTCTTCCCTATGACTACTTCTTCCTTCAGGGCTCTAACTCTGGATTGGAAAAACACTGTTGTAGAACCAAGCAGTGTGGGTATATATGTTCACGCCAAAGAGGCAATTCACATTCTCCCTGGAGTTATAAAAGCCGAATTCCAATCCCTGATTAGGGACTACAACAGTAAAATTGTAAGGAGTTTAGGAGCAGGGATGCAGGACATCAGTTCTTAAAGTAACCTTTTACTAAAAAGATGGGCTCTAAAATAGCATTTATAGTTTGAGAAGATGGATGGTGGTGGGGAAGAGAAATAGAAATAGAGAGGAAGGACAAACGAGTGGAAGATAAAGATCTGGGGGATTCTAAATGTAATACAGGGAAAATGAAAATATTCTAGGAGGGAAGTTCTGTAATCATTCATTTGAGATTGCCCTTCATAGTGTTCAGAAAAGTGTCAGAAGTAGAAAAAGTAGTTTGGAAATATGTTTAGAAATCAGAAATGGTCCATTAAAATAAGATTTTTCTAATGGTACTTCTGTTATCTTCCAAAAAGATAGCTCCTAAAACTAAGCTGCAGTAATAACTGGCTCATTTTGTGGGGTAGGAGTTGTAGGTTTGAAGCCTGACTTGTTCTTGTATGTCTGCAACAGCTCCACTTAATCATCTGCTTCTGGATTGTAAAATGAAAACATATTCAAGTCCTTGGTGGGTTGTAACCATACGACTGTCATCCCTTTGTGGCAGTCTACCAGTGGAGAAAATAGAACCAGGCCAAGCTTTCCATTATAAAGAAAAGACGTTAGTTAATGGAGCAAAATCATAAAATGTGAAATAGAATATACTAGAGAGAAGCAATCCTCCAACTCCCAGTTTTTAGTTTCTTATATGGAGTCAAAATGGATGTTGAACAACACAACTGGGACCAATAGCCCATCTGTTGAAGTTTGGAAACCATTTACTAAGAGTTTAACTGGCTTTGGGGGTGTTGACCAATTGCTCTCAAGGCTAGTGGCTGCACGAGGTTCTGTGCACCTGCTCACATCCATCTGCTTATCTTCTCCCCCTAAGAGTATGGAATAGGTACCTCGAGATAAGAAGAGTTGAGTAGAGTCAGGACGGAGGTAATTACTGAGTCTACTGCAACTCATTACTTGTATCAAAACAGCTGGTATTCTGCCAACTGCAAACAAGAGGGACCTCTTAGGAAGCTGCCTTAGAATCTTAATGACATTCTCTTCCTGATTATAAAACATTGATTGCCTCTAGCAGTATGCTTTCTTGCAGTAAAAAATGCCTTTACCTTTTTGTAACCTGGAGAAAAATGATGAGTTATCTTCCAGCATCACAAACAATTAGAAAGACAAAAGTTGTTGTAAAAGTTATTTCATGGAAACTACAACTAGTCTTTTGAATGCCGGGATGGGTTAATGCACAAATAGCATAAAGTGAGGATATGGAGGAAGCTCTATCTAATATGGAGGAGGCTCATGAGAGGCGAGTCTCTGCTACAGTTAATTGAAGGTCACTGCCCTTCATGAACTCCTGTTTCTATAGGAAGAACCTTTCTTTGCACAACTTTATTTCAAAACCCCTTTGCTCTTCAAGAGGGAGAGGTCTTCTCATGTCACCTTTAAGGTCTGTTTTTGAGAAGCATTGATGATAGTCATTTGAGGAAAGAAATAACCAAGAGAGGACCTTTGAAGATGGAAAGGGGAGAAAGAGTAATTGAGATGATGATGATGATGAGAACTGTTTATTACATCTTTTTCATTTCAGAATCTGTACTCTTTGTGTTGTCTCTTCCCTCACCCTCACACAAGAGTCTTAAAAGAAAATGATTTCCTTAACTTTTCCTGGTCTCTGCTCTCTACAGGGCTGTTAACTGGCCAACAGCAATAACACCATCTGTCTTGGGACTTTTATTCTCTGTGCACTTGGCTAACATATCTTATCCATTACAATGAACTTTCATTGTAGGACACAAAAATAATTAATACTATAAATTGCAACAGTAGTGTCCCTGTTTTTTTTTTCTTTTTTAGAGTACATATGGAATACATCTATTTACTCAGACTCTCTTTACAGATATAAGACTTTAATAAACAAAAGCTTGTCCTGCATGTTTAAAATTACCTACTTATTTTCTTATGCAAAACAAAGAACTATATTTGGTTTTAATAGGGCTTGTTTATCTAAGTTTTAAAGTGTAAAAAAGAAATATTGAGTGATAAATCAGCAAAGAAGCAGTCCAATAGTTTAAATGGAGAATTTCTTTGGCATTTGAATATTTTCCCCTGGTTCTGGTAGTTAATTTATAATTTGAAAAATGGAACAGCCGTCATTGATATTTTTTAATGAAATTGCTGTAAATATTTTGAAATGCATCAGTTAAACACCGTGACTTTAGTCACATCTCAGAGGCAATAGTTTGTTAAATCACGTAGGCAGGAATAATAGAGACTAAATTAAAAACAGAGAAGAGTGTTCCAGGTAAGCACTGGAAAGCTTGTCTTCTGGGGCACCATATGTTGTGAATGCATTTTTAAAGATGTATTTATTTAGTAATTATAAACTTTATTGGATTTTTTTTCGTGAAATTATATATGTAGTCGCATGCACTCTAAAGTGATTCCCAAGACGCAGTCTTGGTTAAGTGGCCCTTTCTTTCACCGAGATGGCAAGCCTTCAGCAAAAGCAAAGTAGGACATAGATGAGAAAATCTCTGTTGGTGGATTATTTCATGAAAGATATTGAACTTATATTATAAACTTCAAATTTCTGGTTTTTTACATGAAAATACATATCAGCATCACATACCCTACATAGTTGATCAGATCCCAGTTCTTCTGTTGGCTGGAATTTTGAACTTTATATTCTTGAAACAGTAAGGCACTGTACAACTATGGATTTTATCTGATTAATCATCTCCTATGAGTATACACGCAGTTCCCATTTAAAATATCTGTTGATTTTGATGTTTGCAATGTCTTGGCTTCATAGAAATTGTTGAATGAATGTATGTTGAAATATTTGTTACATTTGCTGATAAACCATATCCATGAGAGCTGAGTTTTCAACCCTGGACTCTACTAGTTTAATGGAGGTCTGGGGATCTAGGCTGAACTTTGAATGATCCATGCCTGAAAGATGAGCAGCTTCTCGGTGTTTGAATATCTCCATAGAAGTATGTTACCTACATAGTTACTGAAGGATTGTTTACTTTTCTAACTTCTATATCCAGCCTGCCTTAAAAGGGGATTTGAAATGGTTCACAATAAATAATAACCATTGAAATCAGGGTTTAAAAATTTGGTTGAGAATTCTGGGAAGATGAAGGAAAACTTAATCCAAGAGATGTCCATTGTTATGAAACGGCTCTGAGTTTAATAGCAATCCAGGCAGAGAGAAAAATATTGAAAGAAATTCTTTCCTAGCTATGACCAGATATGGAGGCAACATCAAGTTTCATGTGAAACCTTCAGAGCAACCGTGAAGAAAGTCAATTATGGTACAGCAAAATGTTGACAGTTATAAACAGATTTTACATGGCAACCAATGGATGGATGCACCTTCTAAACAATTGTCAAGTTCTCTTCTATACAATCAATAAATTAGGAATTAAAGTTTTGCAGAAAATAAAATTCAGACATTTTGTCATTAGCTGTGAATTTGAGTGTGGTTTACTAGAGAGTACCTATGTCATAGAGTGTGGAAATTGTCTTTGAGGGTTCACCTCTCATTCCCTGTGACCGTGCATAAATAACTTGAAATATATAGGCCTCTGTTTCTTTATTCATAAATGCAGAAGTTAAATGGAATGCTCTCAAAGGTTCCATAAAAATGTCATTTTCTACTTTGTCAGCTATCCATCTCTGTTCTCCTTGAAAGTTTTATTCATAGTTAAGTATACCATTCCATTTCATTATTATTATTTTATTACTGTAATTATATTTTTCATTTATTCAATCAACAACTATTTATCAGACAGTAATTCATGACCTGCTGTAATGTGGCCATATAGATACCCACAGAGATACAGACATCAAAGCATTGCCTTAAACTCAGAGTTGGCACTCAGTGAGAGTTCTGCTGAAGGGTTTTTAACCACGGAGACTAAGACCTGCAATGTTCTCTGTGGTTGTTGCTACTCCTCAGCATTCAGGCCCTGGTTTAGTGTAGAAATCAGAACTGAAGACCTGACACATGGGGCTCAGGACAAGTGGTGCCTTCGGAATAATCTGAGCCATAGTTTGGATTTAGCCTTAGCTTTCCACTCCAAGAGGCCACAGAGATCTCATGGTAACCAAAAATTCCCCATCTTGTCCAATAAGAAATAAACCAGAAAATTGAATGATGGTGCCTAGACGTGCTAAGTTGTACAGAACATCTCTGAGGTAGGTTCTTTACTGTGTAGACTGTGGGGTGGCTTCTTCCCCTGGAAGACTGCCAGGTTCTCACCATATGGATGTGGCCTTGAGTTAGCGAGTGCTGGTCATCAGTGGAACATTCAAACATTTGTTTTCTGCTGTTATTGAAATTTATTTTCATCCCCCTGTGACTTCTCTGATGTTTTTTGAAGGTGAAAGTCTTTATGTTTCCAGGAGCATAACAGGAATCTCTTGAGGTCACTTGGCCTTTGTGTGTGTGTCTGACAGACAAAAACCTCATGTAGGACCTACCCCTTTTAAACAACTCAGTCCTTTCCTTGAGGGACTCTGAAGGGTGTAGCTGTGACCTGACTAGTTCCTGTGTTGCCTTCAGGCTTTTGGGTAGTAATTAATGACTCCCCTCTACCACTCCCCTCTACCGTGGCCACTGTTGGCTGCCTGAGGAAGGCCTTGTCTCTAGCAGTGGCAGAAAACAGCATCTGCTCTCTGTCTCAGCCCTTTCCTCAAGGCTAAAACCCAAAAACTTTAATCTGACTTTAATTTAGCAAGCTTTTTGCAAGCTTTTATTGAGCATATGTGTAATTTATATAAGGGGATTAACAGTTAGTGTCACCATGAGAGTAGTCCCTGACATCAAGTTAATTATTTTCTGATAGAAAAGACATTTTTGTAGAGGTTGTACTTTGACAATAGTTACACATATGCACACTGTACTGAATACTTTGATCTTCATTACCTCAGGAGGGTAAACTCTATGAGGACAGGGCTGATGCCTGTTTTGATCACTGTGGCATTCTCAGCATCCAGTTCTGTGCCCAGCATGTAGTCAGTTAGACCACGTTCTTCTATAATATTATAACAACTGTTATTTCATATTTAATTTGTATATATCTTTTTCCTGCACTAGACTATAAACTCCCTGAGCATAAGGACTGCGTCTGTCTTACTCATCATTGTGTCCTCAAAACCAGAAGTTGTTGATACAAAGTTGATAAACAATAAATAATGTTGAATGACAGAATGAATGGAAATTAGGAGAGGTGTTTCAGGCCCTATGTTGCAGGGAGAACAAGAAACGTGACTCAGAACCAGCCCTCTTTCCACGGTGCTTAGTGACATACAAACAAGATGAGAAGGAAGCAGATGAGTAACTGCAGCCTCACCCTGCTTCCAGAATAGAGGTCTCTTGAGACTTTGTTACCTCCTAGAAACTTCCAGTCCTCTACCTTGCTTCTCTCAAACCCCAGTTATTCCCCAGAAGCAAGTCTTCCCTGAGACAAGGTCTCACAGGCCCCTTGGAAGGGGGAATGAGGACAGGAGCTCAAAAACAAGACGATGGCTCTGATGGCCTGGACGTCAGCTCTGCAGTTTAACTTGTGTGTGCTTTGATGAGAAAATGTGAAATGGAGGTTCAGAGAATGAGAGAAGACTGCAGATTCTGGCACTCCTAAAAACTGTCCAACTAAGTTTGATTTAAATCTTCAAGGTTTGGGACAGTCAGTTCAGCAGTTAATTTGGCTGGAGAGGTATGGAAAATTACCCCAGGGCTGCAGTTGCTCAATAGGCACAAGCGTTGAGTCTAATTATAAGCTAGTCACTGTGCCAGATACTTTATGAATAATTATGTTGTTAATAGTTTCATTTTAGAGATAAATACTCAAGGCTTAGAAAGGTGAATATCACTAGTCGGCAGGTTGGGTCCACACTGGTCGGTCTGCCTCCAAGCCCACAGATTCCACTGGCCGGTGCTGCATGGCCTCACTGCTGGGACTCAGGCTGTCCCTTCCACAGCCATTTCCACCTTCTTCCTGACCCACAAATGACCTTCCCTCTTTAGGGGCCTCAATACTCCTAGAATCCCCAAGTTCTGCACCTCTAGCACAGTTTAGGAAATGCTCTGAGCAACCATTGAGAGAAGGATTCCAAGGTGTCTATAGGAAGAACCTACTCTGTCTCAAAGAAAGAGAATCTTTGGAGGAAAACAAAAACCTAGGACTATGGGGCTAGAAAAAATGTTTTCAGGTCTGTTGATCCTATCTCCTCTTTTTACAGACTTAATACCTGTGTTATTTCAGATAAGTCACTTAATAACCAACTCTCAGTTTAATCACCTGTTAAAGGAAAATGAATATTTTCTCTTTCCGGTCTATTCACAAGGATAACAAGAGATAATATGTGTGAAAGTGCTTTATAAACTGTAAGATACAATATAGACATCAGATGTCGTTTTTGTTGTTATCATGACTTAGCTCTTGATTAGCTGATTAGGACTTAACTCCTAGAAATAATTTTTAAATCCATGAGGTTGAAATTTTAGATGGATCTAAGACCCCAATTCATTTGTACAGGCCTTTGAAACACTTTTGCTTTCTCTATTTCCATGAATGTCTACCATTCTCTGAAGCTCCCCCTTTCGTCTCACTTCACTCTGAAGCCATTCTAATTTCTTCCACCTGTCCTTTTCCCTCTTCCACTAGGCATGTCCTTAGTCGTTACTGCTTCCCCAACCATTAGCTCACATTTGCAAAGGTTTTGGGGGATGTGCAGACAATGCAGCTGCACTGTCTGCCCCTGCGTTCAACAGGGCTAACAATGCTGACTTGTCTGGATAAATGTCTCTCTCCTACGTTTGCTGCTCTATAAATGTTCCTCTTAAAGAGAAATACCCTAACAGAGAGAGAAGGGCTAGTGTATTCAAGCATAAGCTACATTAGGTTGTTTTGTAGGTTTTATTGACTCCATAGCTAAATTCTATGCTCTTTGAATTTTAGAACCATGTTTCTATTTAATTCACACACACAGACTGTTATCAATAAATACTTGGGCAAGAGAAGAGGTGTTTAAGAAGATATGATCGCTGTCAGGGGAGTTCATTTTTAGCTCTTTAGATTAGAATTTACTCGGTTCCTTTGTTTTCCAATACTTGTGTTACATTTGAGTAAATATAACATGCAATTTAACTTTATATTATGAAGTATTTTCCAAATTGAAAATTCAGTTGTATCTTGAAGATTTTAGACTTGATTGCCTTTTAATGGAAATACAGTCACTTATTTGATATCTCTGTTTTAATTCCATTTTTACATTTCAGGGTCAGTTAAACTGATCTTTATCCAGATGGTAAATGACATTTGAAGATGACATTTAAAGATGCCATTTAACTTCTCTCCTGACATTTCCGTTTTATGCTTGTATAGTTCACCTAATGGGGCCATTTATATTCATCTTGATTCAGCTCAGAAGCGCTTAAAATTAAAAATTCAAAGTATTCTATATTCGTCTGCTTACTAGCTCCATTATTTCCTATTTGTCTGGCCAATTAATTATAGTGGTGAGTGGTTAATAAAATAAACTACATTGTTTTTTCTTTCCTTCACGGAGTAAGTGTTCTTACCGTTACATTGGCCAGGAACCCGGAATAATCGTAGAACTAATTAGACTGCCCAATTGATTATTGTAGTCAAGAGCACAATGAATGACTAATATGTTGGTATATGGTTGTATCCACTGCCTCCTTGCATATGGAAGAAAAGATTCATAGAACTTTATGATAGCCATTTGTGTGTATTCAGGAGGATCTGTTACATGGAAAGTATTGTCTTTCAAGGATAACATACAGCTATCAAATTCGTTTATTTAGAGGTATGGCTAGATTTAAATTAGAATAATTATGTTCTACAATGATTTGGAAAGTAGTTATCCTATTTTTAATGCTACTGGTATTAACCTTGAGTTCTTTTGTAACACATGTATGATTCTCAATTTTCCCAATTAACAAATTCAAGAATGAAACAAGGAATTAAGAATTCTTTCAGTTAGTCCAATCCCTTGGATTACTATCTGGTCTTTGTTAATTTAATGTGGGATTATAGATTAAGATTGTTACTATTAAATTATTCATTGATATAATATATAGTCTTAATTTAAAGGATTTTTTTACTTCATACGTAATTATATAGTCATATGAACAATTCTGTATAGTCAAACAATTTCAATACTTGCTGTCAATGATTTTAAACCACAACTTCTGTATTTCTGAGACTTCAACTTTAAATAATTTAAATAATGCTCTTGATTTTTTTCATAAAAAATTTGTAGATGCCATATTTTCTGAGCCTTTGCACTTTTGAAAACAGCATTTGGATGACTTCAAACAGGAACGGCAGAATGGAATAATTGAGTCAAAAATTTTTCTTCTCAGGGCTGGCCCAATGGCCAATGGTTAAGTTTGGCATGCTCCACTTTGGTGGCTCAGGTTCAGTTACTGGGCGTGGACCTACACCACTCATCAGGGGTCATGCTGTGGAGACTCACATACAAAATAGAGGAAGATTGGCACAGATTTTAGCTCAGGGTGAATCTTGCTCAAGCAAAAGGAGGAAGATTGGCAAGAGATATTAGCTCAGGGCAAATCTTCCTCAGCAAGAAAAAAAAATATTTTTCCCCATATTGTATATTCTGTTCCATTAGCCTCTGGCATTTGTTTTGCAGTGGAGAAATGTGAGATTGTTCTGACTTTGATTCCTTTGTGGGTCAAATTATTTTCTCTCTACATATTTATGGATATGTTTCTTTACCCTTTGCATCAATCAGGCTCCTCCAGTAGGAATTAGAACTCACCTTAGATGAGTCAGATGAGTAGGATTACTCACAGTGTCCAGGGCAGGATTAAGGGAACATTCTCTTAATTTGGCCTGATGAGGCATTCAGGGAAGACCAACAACACTCAGAAACCATGAACACTTCTAGAAATAAAGATGCTGCTGAAGAAATGTTGGCACAGGGGCCAGTGAAAGCTGGAAGTGTGGAGGAGGGTCCACTCAGTGGGAGCCTGTGCTCTGGAGGGGTCTTAGCTACTGCCCAGATGTGTTATTGAAAAAGTGAGGGAGCAAGGAGAAATACCTTTAACTATCTCTCCTCCTACCTTCCATTCCTCAGCATTTCCACCAGGGCCTTCTATTGGCCAAACCCAACTAGAAGGCAACTGGTGGGAGAGGGAGCCCAGGTAAAAAAGTATGCAGAGGTTAGCCTCCTGGAGCTCAGAGTTGGGCAGAGAAGGAGCAAGAATGAATCTGGGTAGCTAAAGGAGAATAACCAGTTCAAAAATATTGCCAGGATATATCTAGGTGATGGTCTTTGTTTATTCTAAAAATTAGCATTTATGTATTAATTAGCTCTGAGAGCTTTCTTGAATTATAGGCCTAATAATCACATGCACTTTATTTTTTCTTCTTAGGATTTGCTTCACTTTGTATTCTTTACTACTCTCTTCTCATCCTTTAACTTTCTTTTTATCCTTTTCACCTGTATCCTTGGACAATTTCTCAAGTTTGTTCTCAATATAGAGTTAATTTCCTGCCATGTCAGTTGGGCTTTTTGAAGACTCCAGTGCAAAATTTAATTCTTGCATTGAATTTTAGTATCTTCTGTGACTTTTCTTATTCTCAGCAGTTCCCTACTCTTCAGAGCTTAATCTTCTCTATGACCTTCTATTTTTAGTTCACAGAAGCCGTTATCTTATTAAGAATATTTTCTAAAACTGCCTTCTGTTTTTCAGAGTAAATATTCAGACGTCTATTTTTGTTTTTTTCCTTTCTCTTTAGCTGAATGCTTTTTTTAAATTGACCCAATACATTTTATTTTAACAGGTTTATTGAGGTATAATTTACATACATAAATTCACTTGTTTTAAGTGTACAATTTAATGTTTTTTAGTAAATGTATGTGTGCAGCCATCTCCATAATACAATTTTAGAATATTTCTATCACCCCAAAAAGATCCCTAGTGCCCATTTGCAGTCACCTTTTGTTCTCACCCCTAACCCTAGTCAAGCACTAATCTGTTTTCTGAATCTATAGCTTTATATTTTCTGATTATTTCATACAATTGTAATCATACAATATGTGACCTTTTGCATCTGACTTCTTTTGCTTCACCAGTATTTTTAAGGTTCATCCTTATTGTAGCATGTATCTTTGTCTAACCTACAGGATAATTCAGTCTACTGTTTTAATTTAAGAGTTTTCTAGTTTTATCTCTTACATTCAGGTCTATGATCCATTTTGAGTTAACTTTTGTGTATGGTGTGAATTAGGCATCTAAATTCATCTTTTTTTGCATGTGGATTTCCAGTTGCACGAGCGCCATTTGTTGAAAAGACTATCCTTTCCCCATCGAAATGCCTTCATCCAATGAACTTTTATCTCCTTTCCTACTTTTTCTGTCTTTTTAGAAAATGTTATCGAATGTCAGTCTCTCTTTTTAAATTCATTGTTGGCTCAAGACACTCACTGGGTAGCTTTTTTGTTAGTCCCTCTCACTACCCACTGAAGTTCCGAAGCTGAGGTGCAACTTGATATGCACAACTCGCCCCCAATTTCTGACAGCTAGTAGACATTCATCTAGTTCTGACCTATTCTGAAGGAATGTAGGAAAGTCTATTACAACAGCACTCAAGTCCATCGACTTTGAGGGAGTTTTGCAGTTTGTCGTTGTTCTGGTGCCTACCTTTCGTATATGAGAAACCATAAACCCTAACATAGATGCTGCCAAGGCTTTTCTGCTTCTGCTTCTGCCTAGGAAGCCCTGAATAAGGAAAGAATATATTTCATGATTCATCGCACAAGTAGTTACCTAGCTCCTTCCCTGCTTCGTTCCTACTTGTATTGGGGTTTTAATAATCAGAGACTTGCTGATTGCAAATGGGCCAGGCCACTTCTCCAAATACACAATAAAGCCGTATCTGTGCAATTCTTATGCATGTATTGGGTAAGGCAGAGTTGGGATGTCTAAGTCCTGCCTAGTTGTTTATTTTTTAATAACTTTATTGAGGCATGCTTTACATGTTATATAACTAACCCATTTCAGCTGTACAATTCAGTGATTTTTTTAGTAAATTTTCCAAGTTGTGCAATTATGATGATAAATCAGTTTTAGAACATTTTTATCACCTCAATAAGATCCCTCAGGCCCATCTACTGTTAATCCCCATTCTTTGTCTCCCTCTCGCTACTCCAAGTAACCACTAATCTACTTTCTATATCTATTGATTTTCCTTTTATAGACATTTCATATAAATGGAATCATACAATATGTGGTCTCTTATCTTTGGCTTCTTTCACTTAACATGTTTTTGAGGCTCATCCATGTCATATTATGTATCAGTAGTTCATTTCTTTTTTATTCTGAGTAATACTCCATTGTGTGGATGCCAATATTTTGTCTGTCCATTCACCAGTAGATGGATATTTGGGTTGTTTCCAATTTGGGGCTATTATGAATAATGCTGTTAAGAATATTCTTGGGGACCGGCTCCGTGGCCGAGTGGTTAAGTTTGCATGCTCCGCTGCGGCAGCCCAGGGTTCGGATCCTGGGCACGGACATGGCACCGCTCGTCAGGCCACGTTGAGGCGGTGTCCCACATCCCACAACTAGAAAGACCTGCAACTAAGATATACAACTGTGTACACGGGGGGTTTGGGGAGATAAAGGAGAAAAAAAAAAAAGATTGGCAACAGTTGTTAGCCCAGGTGCCAGTCTTTAAAAAAAAAAGGAAGATTGGCAACAGTTGTTAGCTCAGTGCCAATCTTTAAAAAAAAAAAAAAAAGAAAAGAATATTCTTGTGCAAGTCCTTTTGTGAATGCAAGTTCTCATATCTCTTGGGTATATACCTAAGTGTGGAATTGCTGAGTCATATGCAAATTTATGTTTAACCTTTTAAGAAACAGGGATGTCTAGTTTTGATTGGTCTGCATCTCCAATTCTTCTGTTTCAGGCAGTAAAGTCTACATAAAAGATAGTTTATATTTCTTGGTTGAATTCCACTGATGCTATTGTTAAAGGGAAATTTTCTCAGATTATAGCAAATGCTTGACTATTAACCTTAGTTTCCAGTGTTATTACATCTACGTTTTTATCTCTGCCTTTAAGTATAATTTAATAGGAAGAAAGTCATAGTTTAAAGCCATATTAACCAAAATTCTTTCAATTTGAGTAACAATGTAAAAAGGGTAAATTTTCTTTAAAAAAGATAATACTTTAGGAAATGAATTTGGTTCATCTATGATTACTTACCATAACTTCCTTAATGTGTGGATTATTTTATTCTTATTCCAGTGATATCTCATGCCCTTATGTTCATGTATGAACTCCCCAGGTACTTATTTATTACTTGTTAAGGCATCTCTATACGTGTAGCTGTTAAGTTGCTCTCATGTCTAAAGAAGATGTGTGTGGATGTGTGTGTATTCTTCAAAGTTATTCAAGGGACTAAGGAAATTTACTTAGCCTAGACTATGGTACTTGTTTTTGTTCAAATTAAAATTTCAGAAATTTAGTGATTTTCTATTTATTCCAAAATAACATTGAAATTAGCTGACTGATTTGATCAAATACAGTACACTTCCAAAGGATATCATGGTAACCCTTAATATAAGTAAATATAATAACCCTTAACATAAGTAAAATCAGATTATGACTTATTTCAATGAGCATGTTTTCTGATATCTGTAATAGCTTTCAAATGATCTGTTTGGTATATGGATAGAGATTACAGATTTTTTTATTATTCCTTGTGTTTTGGAATTCACTGAGAAATTTTTAAGATGTACTAAAATTCCTCCCCAGACCTAAAACACATACATATATACACACGCATGCTCCAACACATACACCACACATATATTCACACACACACATGTGCACATAGACATGCACAGACCCTCATACTCATTTTCTCTACTAATATGCGTATACACATACAAACAAAACACACTCCGTGGGTATGTTATTTGATTTTAAAAGCTTGGGTTCAGTTATTTGCCCTTTTAAATATACTCTGTGAATTTTTTGTTAAGCCAATTACTTCTCTATCTACTTCTTTTGTCTTCAAAAATGGGAAAGGGCCAGTTTTCCAGGAATAGTTGATGTCATTGAATAAAACCATGGGAACAAGATTTTTTTCTAATCCATTTAGATTTTCAGAGAAAATATTCTATAATCATACTTTATTCATGATTTTTACTTACTTGGCACATGGGTAGAGGTTATAGAAATTGTGATTGTCATGCTATGTTCATAAATATGTTCATGTTTTCATAAATTTGTAATCAGAAGTTAACTCAGTCTTTCGTCTTATGCCATTTGTTTTCAAGTTATTTCAACTATGTCTCTAGTAAATAAAAGAACATCCAGGCAGCATCCTCCTTAGCAGCATCCTCCTTAGCAGCAATCAAGAAAGATATAGGCAAGGACAAAACAAAAATCAGAATCATGTCAACATACTAGGGTTAATGAGATGAAATTTAATATGAATAAATGTGATATCCTACAATTTGATTTTTTTTTAATTTACAGAAATACAAAAAGAGAGAAATATATTCATAGCTATTTACACAAAAAAAGACAAGGAGTTTAGTTGATCATAAGGTCAACATGAAACCATGTCATATGACAAATGCTCGAAAGAACTGGGGAGAATGTATAGCCTGGAGAAGAAAATCCTTGAGATGTTAATGTCACTGCATTAATAAGGTAGAAGCTGGTTGAGACACAGTGTAAAAAAGACTGGACAAGTCATTGTTTCAACTTATAAATACTGGCTGCAGTTTTTGTTTCTTTGCCTCATTATAGAGAAAGGCTATAAGGAACTTCTGTCACTGCCTAGCCATAATTTCTAAATGCATCGTAGTTACTAAATGCAATGGCGCTTAGAATCCAATTCATTAACTAGAGCAAATTAGAAGGGGATATAAATCTCTGCTTTTGCTGATGACGTTCATAGCTTAGTAAGCATACATTTCCTGTGGGTCAAGTATCTAAGATATAAAATAATTTTTTAACGATGATTATTTGAAAAGTCATTAAACAGATTCTCAAATTTAAGACAATCTTGGCTGAGAAAGCTTCCAATCCTAAATCCATTTGCTTGTGTGGGACTTTCTGAGCCCTTTGCATTGTACCTGTCCAAGTGTAATATATAGAAGATAAAGTAGATTTATTCTTTGAATCACTTTAAGTGATTTTTAGCTTTAAGTAGATTTAAGATCAAAATAAAGACATTTTATCCATTAGAGTCACTGGTACAGGATTGTGTTGCCTGCCTCATATAGAAGCAAGCCCCTGGAAAAGAGTAGGCAGGGTCTAGATGGTGCAAAAAGGAGTCCTGTAAGATACTGACTGGAAGACTGGGTTTCTTGAGCCCCTTCCATAGACATGACCTTAGCAGTCCAGGGCAGAGTCTGAACTCTCCACTGTTACTAGGGGCTGAGGAGGTTATATGAATGAGTGAAACTGTTTGTGCTGAGTGATGGGGCACCCTGGATATTGTATGTCTCAATATTCAGTTCCAACCCAAGGTTGCCACGCCATAACCAAGACCCAACTTTACCAGGTCTTCCAATTTTTCAAGTGAAACTGGAAATCTTGATTTTTAAAATGTATATTGTCTATATTTTAAAATTTGGCAACTAATTCCAAAATTTTTAAAGCACAATTGTGGGCTATCACTTTTTAACCTATATGATACCTACCTGCCATCTTGTAATGGCACTTGAAGCATATTTTTTATAAGATTCTGAACTTGATACAACAATGAATATTAGAGAAGCACATGTTATCATGTTGCCGTGGTTTTTTAAAGCAAGATGGTCTTGCATCGGGTTCAGTTCATTATTGGTAATTTGGAAAACCTTCTAACAACCTGTACCCTGCTCCAAAAGAGGGTTTCTACAATGACTGAAGAGTTTTTTTGTATCAAAAACTCTCTCACCAGTAGCCTTGAGCCCCTTAGGGGTCCTAGAGTAGCTTAAAGAATACAGAGATTGATTCTCCATAAGGATCTAGAGCTCTTTTGATCATATTGTGTGAAGCACACCACAAAAGGCAGGCAATTACTGAGCCCAAAACTGACTTTTTAAAGGGGATATTTTCCATGGAGATTTTATAAGCCCCAGCTATGACAAGATCATCTCCAGTTTCCTCCCAACCCCACTTCCTCTGGTTCCATAGCAACCACATCCCATTAATAAGAGAAGCTCCATTTGTTTTCTTCTCTCTGATAAGCCATGGTCCTTAAGACCTCTTAGATTTTCTGGAGTTAAGGTCACTCCTTTGCTTTCAAATTTCTGTATTACCTAAATTTCACTGTACTAGTCATGGAAAGTAAGTTCCACTCTGAAAACCTTCAAGCACTATTAGCAAACAGTATGCTAGGAAAAGAACAACAGTGTTCTAAAGTAATTACTAGCACCAAAGAATGACTTTTGAAGGGGAAAGAAACTGAGCAACTCTAGAGCCTTGCAAAGTCATTTGACTCTGAGGAGAGAACCCTGATTCTGATACAGGCGAAGATTCGAAACTTTTTTTCATTGGTGGCCTAGTTTGATAACATGTTCTACAAAGTTCATTCATTGGTATTCCTTAGCAATAAAGAATTCATATAGCTCTATAGTCAATCTGACTTCAGCTGTAGATATCTGTGTCAGCACAAAGGGAGAAGGATGCAGGAGCCAAGAAAAGGAAAATTCATTAGAGTCTTTTATTTTTTTAAAAAAACCTTACAATACCAAAGAACAAGATCCCAACTATTTCAATTTGGCATTGGTTCGTGGGTTTTACAGCAAAGATGTAGTTTTTCTGTTTTTTAAATTGAGTTCATAATAGTTTACAACATTGTGAAATTTCAGTTGTACGTTATTATTTGTCCGTCACCATGTAAGTGCTCCCCTTCCTCAGGTAACCACTGAACTGTTTTCTTTGTCCATGTGTTTATCTTCCACATATGAGTGAAATCATATGGTGTTTCTCTTTGTCTGGCTTATTTCATTTAACATAATACCCTCCAGGTCCATTCATGTTGTTGTGAATGGGAAGATTTTGTCTTTGTTTACGGCTGAGTAGTATTCCGTTGTGTATATATACCACATCTTGTTTATCCAATCATCGGTCAAGGGGCACATGGGTTGCTTCCACATCTTGACTATTGTGAATAACCCTGCAATGAACATAGGGGTACATAAGTCACTTTGAATTATTGATTTCAAGTTCTTTGGATAGATATCCAATAGTGGGATAGCTGGGTCATATGGTATTTCTATTTTCAGTTGTTTGAGAAATCTCCATACTGTTTTTCATAGTGTCTGCACCAGTTTGCATTCCCACCAGCAATGTAGGAGGGTTCCCTTTTATCCACCACCTCCCCAACATTTGTTATTTTTGGTCTTGGTTATTATAAGCATTTTAAAGGATGTAAGGTGATATCTTAGTGTAGTTTTGATTTGCATTTCCCTGATGATTACTGATGTTGAACATCTTTTCATGTGCCTACTATCTATCTGTACATCTTCTTTGGAGAAATATCTGGTTCCCTTTGCCTTGCAGAAGCTCTTTAGTCTGATGAAGTCCCTCGCACTTGATTATTGTTCTTTTGTTTCCCCTGTCTGAGAAGACATGGCATTCAAAAAGATTCTTTTAAGATCCGTGTCAAAGAGTGTACTACCTATATTTTCTTTCAGAAGTTTTATGGTTTCAGGTCTTACCTTCATGTCTTCGATCCATTTTAAGTTTATTTTTGTGTATAGCATAAGACAATGGTCTACCTGCATTCTTCTGCATGTGGCTGTCCAGTTTCCCCAACACCATTTATTGGAGAGACTATCTTTTCTCCATTGTATGTTCTTAGCACCTTTGTTGAAGTTTAGCTCTCTGTATATGTGTGGTTTTATTTCTGGGCTTTCAATTCTGTTCCATTAATCTGTGTGCCTGTTTTTGTACCAGTACCATACTGTTTTGATCACTATGGCTTTGTAATACATTTTGAAGTCAGGCATTGTGATGCCTCCAGCTTTGTTCTTTTTTCTCAGGATTGCTTTAGTTATTTGGGGTCTTTTGTTGCCCCATATGAATTTTAGGATTCTTTGTTCTATTTCCATGAAGAATGTCATTGGGATTCTGATAGGAATTGCATTGAATCTGTAGATTGCTTTGGGTAGTATGGACATTTTAACTATGTTTATTCTTTTGATCCATGTGCATGGAATATCTTTCCATTTCCTTAGGATATCATCTATTTCTTTCAATAATGTCTTATAGCTTTAATTGTACAGGTTTCTCAACTCCTTGGTTGAATTTATTTCTCGATATTGTATTCTTTTTGTTGTAGTTGTAAATGGGATTGTATTCTTGAGTTCTCTTTCTGTTGGTTCATTATTAGAGTATAGAAATGCAACTGATTTTTGTAAGCTGATTTTGTACTTGCAACTTTACTCTAGTTGTTGATTACTTCTAATAGTTTTCTGATGGATTCTTTCAGGTTTACTATATATAAAATCATGTCATCTGCAAACAGCAAGAGTTTCACTTCTTTATTTCTGATTTGGATTCCTTTTATTCCTTTTTCTTGCCTAATTGCTCTGGCCAGAACTTCCAGTACAGTGTTGAAGAGTGGTGAGAGTGGGCATCCTTTTCTTGTTCCTGTTCTCAGAGAGATGTTTCAGCATTTCTCCATTGAGTATGATGTTGGCTGTGGGTTTGTCATATATGACCTTTATTATGTTGAGGCAGTGTCCTTTTTATCCACATTGTGTTATAAGTTTTAATCATAAATTGATGTTGGATTTTGTTACATGCTTTCTCTGAGTCTTTTGAGATGATCATTTGGCTTTTATTCCTCATTTTGTTAATGTGGTGTATCACATTGATTGAATTGTGGATGTTGAACCATCCTCATGTGCCTGGTCTAAATCCCACTTGATCATGGTGTATCATGTTTTGATGAATTGCTTTATTCAGGTTGCCAATATTTTGTTGAGGATTTTTGCATCTATGATCATCAGCAATATTGGCCTGTAATTTTCCTTTTTTGTGTTGTCCTTTTCAGGCTTTCGTATCAGGATGACGCTGGCCTTGTAGAATGTGTTAGTTCCATCTTCCCTAATTTTTGGAATAGTTTGAGGATAGGTATTAAATCTCCTTTGAATGTTTGGTAGAATTCTCCAGAGAAGCCGTCTGGTGCTGACCTTTTATTTTTGGGGAGGTTTTTGATTATTGTTTCAATCTCTTTACTTGTGAATGGTCTATTCAGATTCTTTATTTCCTCTTGATTCAGTTTTCTGAGGTTGTAAGAGTCTAAGAATTTATCTGTTTCTTCTAGATTGTCCAATTTGTTGGTGTATAGGTTTTTGTAGTATTCTCTTATAATCTTTTGTAATTCTGTGATATCCATTGTAATTTATCCTCTTTCATTTCTAATTTTATGTATTTGAAACTTCTCTTTTTTCTTTGTGAGTCTGGCTAAGAATTTGTCAATTTTTTTATCTTCTCAAAGAACCATCTCTTTGTTTCATTGACCCTTGCTACTTCCTTTTTTGTTTTAATTTCATTTATATCTACTCTGATTTTTATTATTTCCCTCCTTCTGCTGACTTTGGACTTTGCTCTTCTTTTTCTAATTCTGTTAGGTGTAGTTCAAGATTGCTTATTTGGGATTTTTCTTGTTTATTAAGGTGAGCCTGTATTGCAATGAATTTCCCTCTTAGGACTGCTTTTGCTGCATCCCATATGAGTTGGTATGGCATGCTATCATTTTCATTTGTCTCCAGATATTTTTGATTTCTCCTTTAATTTCTTCAATGATCCATTGGTTGTTCAGTAGCATGTTGTCTAGTCTCCCCATCTTTGTCCCTTTCTCAGCTTTTTTCTTGTAGTTAATTTCTAGTTTCATAGCATCATGGTCAGAAAAGATGCTCATTATTATTTCAATCTTCTTAAATTTATTGAAGCTTGCCTTGTTTCCCAACATACGGTCTATCCTTGAGAATGTTCCATGCACACTTGAGAAGAATGTTTATTCTGCTTTTTATGGATGGAGTGTTCTATATATATCTATTCAGTCCATCTGGTCTAGGTTTTCATTTAATTCCACTGTTTCCTTGTTGACTTTCTGTTTGGATGATCTACCCATTAATATGAGTGGTGTGTTGAGGTCCCCTACTGTTATTGTGTTGTTGTTAATATCTCTTTTAGCTTTGTTAATAGTTGCTTTATGTACTTTGGTGTTCTTGTGTTGGGTGCATAGATATTTATAAGTGTTATGTTTTCTTGGTGGAGTGTCCCTTTGATCATTATATACTGCCCCTTTTTGTCTCTCTTTACCTGTCTTATCTTGAAGTCTACTTTGTCTGATATAAGTATTTTGATACCTGCTTTCTTTTGTTTGCCTTTAGCTTGGGGGGGGGGGGATCTTGTGGTAATGAACTCTCTTAGCTTTTGTTTATGTGGGAAAGTTTTTATTTCTCCATCACATCTGAGGGATATTTTCACTGAATAGAGTATGCTTGGCTGAAAGTTTTTGTCTTTCAAAGATTTGAATATAGCATTCCACTCTCTCCTAGCCTGTAAGGTTTCTGCTGAGAAATACACTGAAAGCCTGTTAGAGGTTCCTTTGTAAGTTATTTTCTTCTACTTTCCTGCCCGTAGTATTTTTTCTTTGTTGTTTTCTTTTGCCAGCTTCACTATTATATGCCTTACAATTAGTCTTTTTCCGTTGACATAGTTAGGAGATCTAGCTGTTTCTTTCACATGGATTTCCATCCCCTTCCCCACACTTGGGAAGTTCTCTGCTGTTATTTCTTTGAACAAGCTTTCTGCTCCATTTTCCTTCTCTTCTCCCTCTTGAATGCTTATAATCCTTGTGTTGCATTTCCTAATTGAGTTGCATATTTCTCAGAGACTTTCTTTATTCCTTTTTAGTCTTTGTTCTCTCTCCTCCTGCATCTGAAACATTTCTATATTTCTGTCCTCAATGTTGCTGATTTTTTCCTCCATGATATCAGCTCTACTGTTCAGAGAAACCACATTCTGCATTATCTCATCCATTGTGTTTTTCATCTCCAATATTTCTGATTGGTTCTTCTTTATAGTTTCAATCTCTTTTCTGAAGTAGCTTCTGAACTCATTGAATTGTCTATCTGCATTCTCTTTTAACTTGTTGAGTTTTTTAATGATAACTATTTTGAATTCTCTGTCATTTAGCTTATAGATTTCTGTGTCTTCAGGATTGATTTTAGTTTTTCTGGTTTTTAAAAGTGTTTATTTAGGGGCCAGACCAGTGGCGCAGTGGTTAAGTTCACACACTCCACTTTGGTTGCCTGGGCTTCACTTGTTCAGATCCCAGGTGCAGACCTATGCACCACTTGTCAAGCCATGCTGTGGCAGGCATCCCACATATAAAGTAGAGGAAGATGGGCACAGATGTTAGCTCAGGGCCAGTCTTCCTCAGCAAAAAAGAGAAGCACTGGCAGCAGATTTTAGCTCAGGGCTAATCTTCCTCAAAAAAAATAAAAATAAAAAAGAAATGAAAGTGTTTATTTAGGCATTCAGGAGATAAGGAAAAAATAAGTTTAGAAGACCTCATAAGATGGGAATGGGGCCTTTGCTTATGGGACAGAAGAAGGAGATCTTAGAATAAGAGGGTTGATTTATTCATTGCAGATGTGGGACTCCACCTCTGTGACATACACTTCTGTATGCTAGATACACCTCTCCACGTTTGTGGCATGTGCCTCTATGACAATATCCAGAAGGGAGTTATCATCTTCCTCAAGAATGCAAACTTCACAGCTTTTTTATTTATTAGTATCTTCTGGAAACAAATTCCAGATTTAAATTGTTGATCAATTTTCTTTCCTGTATCTTCCTAGGCTGTTTCTTGGAGTAAATGAATAAATATCGACTTTCCTTTCCACTCTCCTCCATTCTGTCCTTTTCTAAATTCTGGCCCTCTTACCTAACAATCAGTAGAAGTTTGGAAAATCTAATCCTTAAATTACAATTAAGAATTTTCTGAATACAGCTTCCTTTGAATTTATGTTGAATATGTCTTTATGTTTTGAAACATAAAGACCTAAATTGACTTAAGCAAGGAATCTTGTAAAATTAAAGTTATTTTTCTTCCACTGCCTAGGAAAACTATAGTAACAGAAGGACAAGCAATATTTCCAAAACTAGGGTTGTGATTGACAGATATAAATTAGAAACCTAGATCTCAGGGAGAAGGGGCAGAGCAAAATGGCGGGGTGAGCTGACCCAGGATTCTCTCCCCTCCAAAATACAACAAAGGATTGGAAAATCTGAATTTAGGAGAATAAATCTAATGCCAACATGTTAGAGACCTACAGTACCAAGAAGGTGGAGATCATAAACCTTGCTGACGGCCTCGGAGGCGCCAGAACGGGTAGGAGAGAACATCACTCCCTCCCCTAGAGTCTGCGATCACTGCTGCGCGGGTCTGGGAAGGAGCGGGGGAGGAGCCGCACAACAGAGGGATCATCCAGGACCCCTGCCGCTGGTTCAGTGGAAACCAGCTGACGGGGGAAAGCTTCTGTGCACAGGGACCCCATAAACCCAGGGCCTCGGGAGACCAGAGAACAGAACTGATCTGAATCCAGATCTGTGTGTGAGAATAGCAGCCCCTCCCTCCTGGCAAAGCTACTGGGTAGCCGCCATCTTGCCCTAAGGCGGAGAGCTCAGAACACACGGCTCTCGACCCCCATCTAGTGGCGACAGGCTGTAACTGCAATGGAATTCTACCACCGTGTGAAAAAACTGCTCCTCTACCATCCAGCAATTTATAAAAGCCCCAGACCAGAAGGAAAACAATAAAAACATAGAATTAAGTCCTGAGGACTTGGAATTAGGTAAACTAAGTGATAATGAGTTCAGAGCAGCTATAATCAAAAAACTCAATGAGGTAGAGAGAAAGAGAGAGAAACAAGCCAATGAGTTCTGGAGTTACTTCACAAAACAGATTGAAATCATAAAGAAGAATCAAACAGGATTACTAGAGATGACAAACACTATGGACCAGATAACACAGAATACAGATTCTCTGAATGCCCGTGTAGACACCATAGAAGAGCAAATTAACTTAATTGAAGATAGCCAGGCTGAATGGCTCCAGACAGAGGAAGAAAGAGAATTAAGAATTTAAAAAAACGAGGAAAATCTCTGAGAGATAGTGGATTCAATGAGGAGTAAGAACTTAAGGATCATAGGAATTCCCGAGAACGTGGAAAAGGAAAATGGAGCAGAAAGTGTGCTGAATGAAATTATTGAAGAGAACTTCCCAAATCTAGGGATTGATGGAGAAATGTGTGTAGAGGAAGTTTTCAGATCTCCTAGATTTGTCAATGTAAAAAGACCTACTGCAAGGCACATAGTAGTACAATTGGCAAGAAGGAAAGATAAAGAAAGAATACTCAGGGAAGTAAGAAAAAAGAAGAGAATAACCTATAAAGGAGCCCCTATCAGACTTTCAGCATATTTCTCTACAGAAACCCTACAAGCTAGGAGAGAATGGAGTGACATATTCAAAGCTTTAAAAGATAAAAATCTTCAGCCAAGAATACTCTATCCAGCAAGAATTTCCTTCAGATATGAGGGAGAAATTAAATCTTTTCCAGACAAACAAAAGTTAAGGGAATTTGTAAATAAAAGCCCTCCATTACAAGAAATCCTCAAGAAGGCTCTCATACCTGAAAAAAGAAAAAAGGGAGAAAGGGGTCACAATCCACAGACTAGGGAGACCGATGGATAGAACCAGAACAGGATAGCAAATATTCAACTATAGCATTAGAGTAAAGGTAAGGAAACTACCAAAGCAAGGACGATCTTATCACTCTAACTACAAATTCATAACACGAAGTTTGAATAAGAAATGAAAATAATTATTTAGGAAGGGAAGAGCAAAGGGTCTAAATCAGTATTGGCCAAGTAAGTAAGAGACCACCAGAGAATAGACTATAATATACACGAGATTCTAAATACAAACTTCAGGGTAGACACTAAAATAAAATACAGAACAGAGTCACAAATCATAAATAAGGAAAAATCTAAGAAACCCAGCATAAGAAATTTCAGTATTAAATGGGTAGTCTAAAGCACACAGGAAAAGAAACACAGGAAAACAAGGTAATGAGTGACAGATTGACAGCATTAAGTCCACATGCGTCAATAATCACTCTCAATGTGAACGGATTGAACTCTCCAATAAAAAGACACAGAGTGGCAAAATGGATTAAAGAACAAGATCCAACAATTGGTTGCCTCCAAGAAACACACCTCAGCCCCAAGGACAAACACAGGCTCAGGGTGAAGGGTGGAGGACAATACTTCAAGCTAATAGCAAGAAAAAAAAGGCAGGTGTTGCAATTCTTATATCAGACAAAGTGGATTTCAAAATAAGACAGGTAAAGAGAGACACAGAGGGACAATATATAATGATCAAAGGGACACTTCATCAAGAAGAAATAACGCTTATAAATATCTATGCACCCAACACAGGAGCACCAAGATTCATAAAGCAACTATTAACAGACCTAAAGGAAGATGTTAAAAACAACACAATAATAGTAGGGGACCTCAACACCCCACTCAATCAATTGACAGATCATCCAGACAGAAAATCAGCAAGGAAATAGTGGAGCTAAATGAAAAACTAAAACAATTGGACTTAATAGACATATATAGATCACTTCACCCTAAAAGAGCTGAATACACACTCTTCTCACAGGGAACATTCTCAAGGATAGACCATATGTTGGGAAACAAGGCAAGCCTCTACAAATTTAAAAAAATTGAAATAATAACAAGCATCTTCTCCAATCATAATGATATAAGGCTAGAAATTAATTACAAGAAAAAAGCTGAGAAAGGCACAAAGATGTGGAGACTAAACAACACACTACTGAACAAGCAATGGATCATTGAAGAAATTAAGGAAGAAATCAAAAAATACCTGGAAACAAATGAAAATGATAGCATGCCATGCCAACTCATATGGGATACAGCAAAAGCTGTATTAAGAGGAAAATTCATCACAATACAGGCACATCTTAACAAACAAGAAAAATCCCAAATAAGCAATCTTAAACTACACCTAACTGAACTAGAGAAAAAAGAACAAATAAAGCCCAAAGTCAGCAGAAGGAGAGAAATAATAAAAATCAGAGCAGAAATAAATACTATTGAAACAAAAAAGGCAGTAGAAAGGATCAATGAGACAAAGAGCTGGTTTTTTGAGAAGATAAATAAAATTGACAAGCCCCTAGCCAGACTTACAAAGAAAAAAGGGAGAAAGCTCAAATAAACAAAATCAGAAATGAAAGAGGAGAAATAACAACAGACTATGCAGAAATACAACGGATCATAAGAGAATACTACAAAAAACTATATGCCAACAGAATGGATAACCTAGAGGAAATGGATAAATTCTTGGACTCCTACAATCTCCCAAAGCTCACTCAAGAAGAGGCAGACAATTTGAACAGACCAATCACAAGGAAAGAGATTGAAACAGCAATCAAAAACATCCCAAAGAATAAAACCCCAGGACCAGATGGCTTTCCTGGGGAATTCTACCAAACTTTCAGAGAGGATTTAATACCTATCCTTTTCAAGCTATTCCAAAAAATTAGGGAAGATGGAACACTTCCTAACACATTCTATGAGACCAACATCACGCTGATACCAAAACCTGACAAGGACACCACGAAAAAAGAGAACTACAGGCCAATATCACTGATGAACATAGATGCAAAAATTCTAAACAAAATTTTGGCAACCAGAATTCAGCAGTTCATCAAAAGGATCATACATCATGATCAGGTGGGATTCATACCAGGGACACAGGGATGGTTCAACATCTGCAAATCAATCAACGTGATACACCACATCAACAAACTGAGGAATAAAAACCACATGATCATCTCAATAGATGCAGAGAAGGCGTTTGACAAGATCCAACAGCCATTTATGATAAAAACTCTGAACAAAATGGGCATAGAAGGAAACTACCTCAACATAATAAAGGCCGTATATGACAAACCCATAGCCAACATCATACTCAATGGGCAAAAACTGAATACCATCCCCCTGAAAACAGGAATGAGACAAGGATGCCCTCTATCACCACTCTTATTCAACATAGTACTGGAGGTTCTGGCCAGAGCAATCAGGCAAGAAAAAGGAATAAAAGGAATCCAAATAGGGAGGGAAGAAGTGAAACTCTCGCTGTTTGCAGATGACATGATCTTATATATAGAAAACCCCAAAGAATCCATTGGAAAGCTCTTAGAAGTAATCAACAACTACAGCAAAGTTGCAGGATACAAAATCAATTTGCATAAATCAGTAGCATTTCTATACTCCAATAACGAACTAACAGAAAAAGAACTCAAGAACACAATACCATTCACAATCGCAACAAAAAGAATAAAATACCTTGGGGTAAATTTAACTAAGGAAGTGAAGGACCTATATAATGAAAGTTACAAGGCCTTTCTGGGAGAATTGGATGACGACATAAGGAGATGGAAAGACATTCCATGTACATGGATTGGAAGAACAAACAGAATTAAAATGTGCATTCTACCTAAAGCAATCTACAGATTCAATGCCATCCCAATCAGAATCCCAATGACATTCTTTACAGAATTAGAACAAAGAATCCTAAAATTCATATGGGGCAACAAAAGACCCCGAATTTCTAAAGCAATCCTGACAAAAAAGAACAAAACGGGAGGCATCACAATCCCTGACTTCAAAACATACTACAAAGCTACAGTAATCAAAACAGCATGGTACTGGTACAAAAACAGGTGCACAGATCAATGGAACAGAATTGAAAGCCCAGAAATAAAACCACACATCTATGGACAGTTTATCTTTGACAAAGGAGCTGAGGGCATACAATGGAGAAAAGAAAGTCTTTTCAACAAATGGTGCTGGGAAAACTGGAAAGCCACATGTAAAAGAATGAAAATTGACCATTCTTTTTTACCATTCACCAAAATAAACTCAAAATGGATCAAAGACCTAAAGGTGAGGCCTGAAACCATAAGGCTTCTGGAAGAAAACGTAGGCAGCACACTCTTTGACATCAGTATTAAAAGGATCTTTTCGGACACCATGCCTTCTCAGAAAAGGGAAACAATAGAAAGAATAAACAAATGGGACTTCATCAGACCAAAGAGCTTCTTCAAGGCAAATGAAAACAGGAATGAAACAAAAAAACAACCCACTAACTGGGAAAAAATATTTGCAAGTCATATATCTGACAAAGGCTTAATATCCATAATATATAAAGAACTCTCACAACTTAACAACAAAAAATCAAACAACCCAATCAAAAAATGGGCTGGAGACATGAACAGACATTTCTCCAAAGAAGATATACGGATGGCCAATAGGCACATGAAAAGATGCTCATCATCGCTGATCATCAGGGAAATGCAAATCAAAACTACACTAAGATATCACCTTACACCCGTTAGAATGACAAAAATATCTAAAACTAATAGTAGCAAATGTTGGAGAGGTTGTGGAGAAAAAGGAACCCTCATGCACTGCTGGTGGGAATGCAAACTGGTGCAGCCACTATGGAAAACAGTATGGAGATTCCTCAAAAAATTAAAAATAGAACTACCATACGATCCAGCCATCCCACTACTGGGTATTTATCCAAAGAGCTTGAAGTCAGCAATCCCAAAAGTCCTATGTACCCCAATGTTCATTGCAGCATTATTTACAATAGCCAAGACATGGAAGCAACCTAAGTGCCCATCAACAGATGAATGGATAAAGAAGATGTGGTACATATATACAATGGAATACTACTCAGCTGCAAAACAGAACAAAATCATTCCATTTGCAATAACATGGATGGACCTTGAGGGAATTATGTTAAGTGAAATAAGCCAGCTAGAGAAGGATAATCTGTGTATGACTCCACTCATATGAGGAATTTAAAAATGTGGACTAAGAACAGTTTAGTGGATGCCAGGGGAAAGGTGGGGTGGGGGGATGGGCACAAAGGGTGAAGTGGTGCACCTACAACACGACTGACAAACATTAATGTACAACTGAAATTTCACAAGATTGTAACCTATCATTAACTCAATTAAAAAAAAAAAGAAACCTAGATCTCAGGGAGCATTGTAAAGATGTGTACATCACTTCTTTCTGAAAACGAAGAATAAAAGCTAAGTTCAAATGGAACAAATGCTTCATAAATGTGCTGAGCCAGACCCTGTAATAAACGACCGTTAGGATGAGCTTTGTTAGCTTTTAACTCATGTCACACCTTTTGTGCTAATTGAACACCTACTTTTATTGAAAGAAGCATCTGCAATTTGGAACAGAAAGGTGAGCTTTTAAAATAATTTGTTTAAAGCTCAGTTTTATTTAAACACCTTTTATGGAATCAAGATATTGGCAAAGGCAGGGGGAAAATAAAAACAAAGAAAATACATTGAGATTTATTTTTTCTTATGTTTGATAACCCCCTTCAACTCTTTTTCCTGACTTTTTACATGTGTCTTTTGCTTTTCTGGGTTTGAATATGGATTTTTTTCAAAAACATCAAAAACATCATCTGAGTTCATTAGCCTAATGCCTTTTTTAATCCCAGTGGTGAAGAATATTCGGTAAATGTGTCAGGCTTTGCAGTGTAAGCCATCCCAAAATCTCTGAGCACTTAGAAGGCCAGGGACAGAGGAGAAATTGTGGGAGAGGAGCTGATAAGTAGAAGCCACAAAGGCACATAGGTCTGTCAAAGCATATTAGCACCAGATACTCTTTACAAGATGATTTTGAGACCTGGACTGTGGTGAAAATGGATTGGTAAAAATTGAAAAAAGTATTAGAACGGGAGGAAGGTATATCATATGTTCCATTTTAAATGCTTTTCAGCGCATACATTTTTTTCTCTTTAGTCTTTTTGTTGAAAAGTTTGAGACATTTTTATTTTTCCAGCTTTAAGTGGAACTTTCAAAATGGGCTTTTATTTATTTGTTTGTTTTAACCTTCTACCAACTTCTTGGGTTAAGATGCTTCAAAAACAAAGTGATGTACAAAATAAGGTTGATTATTAATAAGGAGCCATTTCCTCATTCAACTGATATTGTCTGAGCAACTACTTTGTGCTAGGTGTATTTCTGAGAGCCCAGAGCTCTAACACAGAACAATACAAAGTTCCTGCATGAATGGCACTCACATTCCAGAATGGAGAGACAGACATGAAACAAATACAGAAGTCAGATGATGAGAGGGGCTATGGAGAAAAATAAAGCAGGGTTAGGAAGACAAGAAGTGTGTGGAGCAAGAAAGTAGCAGAAGTATTTTATATGGAGTTATTTGTTATTTTATATGAAGTGGTCTGGGCAGGTCTCTCTAATTAGGGACCCTGAAAGAACTGTGTAAGTGCGTCTTGAGAGCAGATAAAGGAAGAGTGTCGCAGGCAGAGGAAAGCCCCCAAATCTGGAGCATGCTGGGCATGTTTGGGGAACCATAAGGATGTTTGTGACACTAGAGCAAGGAAAGCAGAGGAGGAGTGTGGTGGGAGATGAGGTCAGAGAGTTTGTTTGGAGTTGGAGGTGGCGCTGACCACATGGGGGGTGGGAGGGTGGTTCTCAGAGCCAGCTGCACATTATACTCACCGTGGGAGCTTTGCAAAAATGCCTCGGCCCAACCCAAGAATCTATTTTAGTTGGTCAGGGTTGAAGTCTGGTCAAGTCTTTTTAAAACATTAACAGAATAGATGGAGTGTGTAGCTGAGATCTCCTGTGCCTTATTAAGAATGACTATGACTCTGAGTAAGGTGAAAATGGCTGGAATATTTTGCACGGGAGAATGACACGAACTGATCATCCTGGCACACCTCCTTCACCCTCATTGCCCTCAGCCCCCAAGATGATACCTTAGTGTAGCATTTGGGACGTGCCTCACCCTTTGAGGGGAGAGAGTGGAGAATGTGGTCATGAGCAACATCTCGAGTGTCCTCACCTGCCCCTCCTCTGCCAGGCTCTCAGGTCGGTGTCCAGGATGTACACTAATAAAAGGGAAAGAGGAGGACTTCCAGGGACAAGAGCCCCTCCTGTTCCTTTCCAAAACGGGTTGGCGCCTGTTTTAGTCTATTTGGGCTGCTGTAACAAAATTCCACAGACAGAGTGGCTTATAAACAACAGAAACTATTCCTCACAATCCTGGAAGCTTGAGGGCCAAGATCAGGTTGCTAGCATGGTTGGGTTGTGGTGAGAAACCTCTTCTGAGTTGCAGACCACCAACTTCTCTTTGCATCCTCACATGGCAGAAAGAGGGCGAGCTACCTCTCTGGCTTCTTCTTATAAGGGTGCTAATCCCATTCAGGACCACTCCACCCTCATGACCTAAGCACCTCCCAAAGGCTCCACCTCCTGATACCATCCCATCGGGCATTAGGATTTCAACATAGAATCTGGGGAGACAAACATTCGGACCATAGCAGAGCCAGAGTTCCTGCCTCTTTCAGTTTCCCTCCAGCCTTCAGCCAGAAATCCTTGTCCCTCCCTCCCAATGTTGCCCTGAAGTCACAAGTATTTTCAGGATGACTGTGAGAACCAATGGGTATGAATGTCACTTCTGCTGACCTTAATGTTGAAAACACATTGCTCGTGTATAATATACGTAAATTAGTGCCCTAAACCCCTGCAGCCATGGTGTAACAGCATAGAGAAGAATATGCTCGATGATAATGTCGCCCTGCACTTTTCTTCCTTTGGAGCAACTGTAATGGAGTTGTTCAGAGTAAGAGTTCTGAAGCTGGATAACTTACATCCTGTTTCTAACTCTTACTAGCTGAGTGATTTATCCTTTGTATGCTTCACATAATGATAAACTCCTAAGACTGTTGTAAGATTAAATAAGTGGATACATAGTGCTTAGAAATGTGCATAGCACAGATCTAGTGCTCAATAAATCCTAGCCATTACTCCAGTTATAGTTTCCTTCTTGATTTAATCACAACACAAATGGATCTCTCTTTAATTTTATCTAAAACATAGGAGACTTCTACACATGTCTTTCAGTAGCATTTTACACGTTGAGTAGTATTTATTCTTCTCTGTTGTTTAATTGCTGAAAACGTAAAGATGCTACGTATTAAGAAGTGTACCAAATTTCAATGGAGGAAGAAAGGCAGTCTCAAAGCATTTTTAGAACACAAATAAGCCATTTTATATAATTGCTTTGCAAGCATAATTTTTGGCAAAACTCTCCAATTCCTGACATTCACGTGAATAAAAGAACAGCAGCCTCTTTTGGACAGGCTGAGGCTGGGAATGCAAAGAATTAAGACAGGGACAAGACGTGTCGTCAACGCATTTATCTAGAGAACCATCTGAAGTGCCTACTGTGCAAACAATGATGAAAATATGAGATATAGTTCTAGCCTCCCTAACTGCTCCCCTTATAGAGGTTCCTAGATTTAGTGGATGAAGATGAGGCAGGATGACAAGAGGGGAGGGGAGGAAATTTTACCCTCAGAGGAAAGAGACTGTTTGGACTTACATTATTTCTCTAACTGAATCTCTCATCTTTGTTTCATAGGAGTCAGAAAGTTAATAAAACTTACTGGAATATGAAAAGGTTGTTAAATATTTATTGAAAATTTGAGTGTGATACTTAAAGGTACTTGTAGTCCTCGAGGTGCCTTAAAGGCAAAATGCTTTCATTCAAGGCGAAACCTTTTTCTGGAGCCTTGTTTGAGTTTGACACCCTAGCTGAGTGATATTTAAATAAAAGTAAGATAGAAAATGCCTCTTAGGAAAGAATGGCCTAGTTTCAGCATTTCTCCTTATATTAATTTAGAGGGCTCATTTTAACATGGCCCACAGGATAAAGTCTAAATTTCTCAGCTCCACAAGCTGACCTCAATCCTGTGTCTTCTTCTACTTCATCTCTCTAATGGCTCTACCTCCGTTACTTCTTTTCAGAAGTCAGTGAATCTACAAAGCACACTCATTCGTCCAAGTCTTTGCTCCTATTGTTTATTTGATTTTATTCCTATTGAAATATTCCACATCCTTCAAAGACTGGCCCTTTTGGATGATTCTCTCTGATTTCTCCAGATCTGGAATCATAGCTGCTTCTTTGTTCTCTCAGTCCTTTGTTTGTTCTTCGTTCACTGTCCTTAGATAATTCTGTCTACTGTTCAGCTAATTATCTGCATCGTTTTATCATCAAGAACAGCAAACTCTTTAGGGGAGAGTAAAATATTTCTCATTCATATTGGATACCGTACAATACCCTGTATATGCCAGAATTCAACAGGTACCTGTGGAATGAATGAACAACAAAGACCAAAAAAATTCTCAGAACTAGAGCATCCTTTCTCTCATTTCCCTTGTGTGCCATCCCATCATCTCATGTCCATTTGGACTGCCACCTTTGTGTCTTTGTGTTTCTTCTATGACCAGCTGATTATGGACACTCCTAGCTAAAACCCTTTAACACTCCTAACTGACCATAGAACAATAATTTAACCTTAGTGAAATAAAATCCAAACTTTATTCAGTGTCCTTTAAGACCTGACTTATGCCTCCAGCAAATCTCCTGTCACTCTTCTACTCAGACTTTGTTACAGCCATGCTGAATTTCTTTGCATCCCAGAAATGATCTTCCTACATGGGATGCTTTGTTCTTCCCTTCCCCTCCTCTCCATCTTCGACTGGCTGACTCCTCATCTACCAGATTCGACATAAGATGTTACCTCTTCCTGGAAATCATCTCTAGCTCCCTATACAATCTCCAGCCCCAGACCGAATTAAGCTTTCCCTTTTGTGATCTAGGAGATAAGAAATATCAGAAAGACTTGAGTCAAGAGGTGATTCCGCTAGTTACCAACTACTGACTTTAGACCAGTACTTCTCAAGCTTTGCCGTGTATCGGAATCCCTGGAGAGTTTGTTAAATCACAGCTCACTGGGTATCATCGCCAGAGTTTCTGCTTCAGTAGTTCTGGGATGGGTCCCAAGAATTTGCATTTTGAGCAAGTTGCTGGGTGACACTGATGATGTTGTTCTGGGGATCACACTTTAAGAACCACTGCCTTAGACAATTTGTTTAACCTCTCTAAGCTTTAGATTTACCATCTGCAAAGTGAGGCTAAGAAGGATGTTTTAAGAATTAAAGATAATGTATGTAAAGTCTTTGACATTAATTCATACTCAATTAATGCCAGTTAATATTGATTTTACATTATCATTGCTTTCATTACACTGTATTAAATTGCAGACTGAACAGACCATTTGCCAAATACACTAGGAACCCCACAGAGAGCAGAGACTGTGTTGCTTTTATTATTGTTTTATCACAGGTGCCTTATGAAGTCCATTAGTAAGCACCAAATAAACGTATAATGGAATAAATTCAAAGTAAAAGCATGCAGTAAATATTTAATAAAATGAATTTAGTGCTTCTTTGTAGGTAGCCCCTACATAGAATGTTCCATCATTCCCTAGTTCAGCTTGCTATGTTTTTGGTTTTCTTGCGACTGTTTTTGCTGATTGGTTCCTAAATCACTTTTGGTTATGGTGAATCAGTTCCCACAGCTTTTGTTTCTAAGAATATTGTACAAGCAACATAGAGGGTGTCTTTCTGTAAAGAAGTAGAAGTAAATTACCACGTGGACTATTCATTTCACTGTAGTTTCCCTTTCACACTGAATGAAAGCAAAGGCAGCACTGTATTCCCCTGCCTTCTGTGCCTGAGCATATGCTTTCATGTAACACTGGATATGGGTTAGAAATTAACATGTAAAGAATTTAATTGGCAGTTCTTTGCAAATCCATGAAGTCTCGTCTTTTGAGAAGCTTTCCTGCTATTACTGTCAGTCCATACTCCCGTCCTCCTCTTTGACCTCAGAATCTGATATTTTATTCACTTATTAGTTCAACACATTTTTTTTCACCATCTTCCATGTGGCAAATAGTATTCTCATGGTGGTGATGCCATTCAGGCAAAGTCCCTGCTTCACAGAACCTGAAACATGGCATTTACCAACTTGTCGTGTGAGTCTTGGCTTCTTTGTCCCTCGTGCTAATTGTGAGCTTCCTGATGTTAGGCGCACTATCTAATTGATCTTTCAGTCTCCAGCTCAATATCTGATCTAAGATAGATATTCATACATATAGGTAATTATTTATACAGAGAGACATTCATTGGTGCTTAGAAATGGAACTGAGTGCCAGAGATCATATACTGTTGTTCTGTGACAAGATTTAGCACTCAGTAGATACGTATTCTTTGACCTACAAAGTGTTGTTTGTTTGAATTTCAGTTAAGGCCAACCAATAAAACCTGGGATTTACATAACAATCCAGATTTCCAGCTTCTCTTGAAACCCACATTCCTGTATTGCACCAATCAGCTGAAGCTAGTTCCCACTCCTCCTGCTCCTTTAGATGGAGCACAGCCTCTCCATTTCACGACAAACCCTACTATTCCCTATTGTATCACACGTGTGTGTATATGCATGTGTGTATCGTGTTTGCATGGATGTGTGGTGAATAAAGAATGAAGTTCTTCAAACTCTAAATAAATCCACTGAAAGTTTGTCTTTACAAATTTATAGCAATATAACTCCAACACTGGAAATAATAACTTATTCTTTTTTTCATTTAGTGATATGGAATGCTAACAAGGATTTGCTTTCATTTGGAATACATAGCATAGTGAGTTATCAATCTAAATTTTGTCCAAATTGTTTTTCTGCATTTTCATAGGTTTTCTGTATTTGTCAAATTAATTAGGTAACTGCTAGCTACTCTTCTACTGATGTGCATTCCACTGCAAAGTAAAAATATATCTAAATTGATCTGATTTGGGTTTTTTCCCTCCTTTATGATTATTGAACTAAAACTTTTCATTTGCCTTGGTTTTGTCATATGAGATTAGGAAACAAACATGAAATTGAACTAAAATTATAGTTTAACAAGCTAAATATATTCATGCTTTGTTTCAGCTATCCTTAAAAAGAAGAGGAAGCAAAGATTTGCCAAAATCTGAAAAAAAGGCTCAGCAGACTCCCACAGAGGTATGTGCAAATAAAATTTCAACTAATATATCAAGCACCTGTTAAAGTATATAATAATAAGCTAGATCTATAAGCAAACATAATAGCCAGATACACACATGTGAAACAAAGTTAAATTATGCGTATCAATTAGGTAGCTGTAGATACAGATACTGGATGTATAAAGCACGCAGTATGTTTGCTTATAAAACTAACACTGACATCCCTATTATAATCGCTTTTACATTGTAAGCACACAGAAAAATGTCATTAGTACTTTATATGTTGCTATATTTGAGAACTGTACCCGTGGTGCTAATCTTGTTCCCTTATAATTAATAAGGTCAATAGAATGGCTGTTTCTATAATATTGAGGAGAGGAAAGAAAGGAGTGCTGTGGGAAGGGATGGCGGAGGGGAGAGAGAGGCTCGTGATGGCTTTGGAGAGACCTAGAACGAAGTAATGTTCTATACCAGTGACCAGGAAAGCAAAACCAAGGAAGCAAAGGAATAAAAATAAAACTTAAAAGATGTACTCAACATGGGCTTGTTAATCCTTAGACACAAAGCCACAGTATAAAGACAAGCCCTGCTTTCAGGGTGAGCAGAATGTGCTGATGGAGGCAATAAAGGAGATTTCAAAACAGAAAAGGAAATATTTGGGGGCAGAAGTGACATTATGGCTCTCCGAAAACACTTGCCTAAATACTGACTTTTAAGTGTGTAAGTTGGAATCTATAGTACTATGGCATACTTTTTTCTATTCTGACAAGGTGTTTTCTCATTAATTTTAACTAAAGCAATATTTAAATATACAAAATTTGAAAAACTTTTCTCAATCCTTTTTTTAAAAGCATAACATATTAAATGTTTATTTTCCCTTTCCTCTCTCTCCTTGCTCTGTTCTTGGTTAATTTTATTCCTGGTACTTGCACAAGAAAATTTACAGGCGAGAATCTCATACTAAGATCATTACTGGTTTTTTTTTACTTTTCTCTGCATTCCTTTAGTAAGTTCAAATATGTTTTGTCACACAGTTTTCCCACTGCCTTTGCCATAACTTTAGGTACCTCAGTCTCAATATTTTGCTGGGGGTCATTTCTCATGTGGCCATGAATCCTCTTCCTCACCTCATTTAGGGAGAAGATGATATATGCTCCCTTTTCTAAAATCTTATCAGCTTTCATCAGCAGTTTGTTTTTTTTAATTCACATTTGTCGTATTCTTATACTTCCCATGTTAAAGTTTATTTTATTCTCTTCAACAATATTCTGTAATCCAGGAAGTCTAAACTGTTTGTTCCTGGCTCTACAGACCCCACTCCGTGTGCCCGTGGGCACCTTTCAACAAAACACATCCACAGCTTTCACCAGTTCCTCAGTGGGACCTGGGATCTTACAACAGTCGAGGTATATCACAATCAGCCAGTTTTTATTTCATGAGCACAAAGGTGGTGGGAAATTTATAAGTATGCTACTGTGGCCTTTGAAGTCTCTGCTATCGTTTCCAATTCATTTATTTTCAGAGATTATTGCCTTTCTTTTTCAAAATCCCACCCCAATAAATTGATTAGACCTGCCTCGGATGGGAGATCTCAATTACAGAATAGTCCATAGACGATTCTATTGCTCAGTCAAGGCTGAGGACCATTGATTCACATACTTAATATTACTGCAAGCATCCCCATTCTACTGTAATTCTTGTTTACATATTCATCTTCCGTACTTAGCAAGGGTGTATTGTCGACAGGGGCGTCTTATTCAGCTTTGACTCATCAGTATCTAGTGTCTGGCACTCTGCACATGCTTAATATGCAATTTTGAATACTCCCATGTCCCCCTTTTCTAAGTTGGGCCCTATGAAATTGCCAACATGCTGTTGAGTTTGACCTACAGAAATGGCAGTTTTATATGGCTCAACCTACTATTATTTGTATAGCTTTGCATTTCATTTTGTTCATTTGCCTCAACTTCTTTGATGTATTCCTTACATGCTCCTCCAGCAGCACAGTGACTTTATTGACTGAGAAGTGGTATTGCATAGCAACTAGGAAGAGTAACTTTAGGCCAGGTTGCCTAGATGGAAATCTCTGCCATATACCAGCTATCTTGCCTTAAACATGTTACTTATTCTTTCTATGCCTCTATTTCCTCATCTATAAAATGGGTATCATAATAGAGAGTTGTACAGATTAAAATAATTAATATATGTAATTTATTAGAGTGGGATTTAGCTTCTAGTAGTGGTCAACACATCTGATGCCTTTTATTTCACACGATTGTCTTACTATTCTCTCGTGCCTCTTTTCTAGAGGCAACACATGCAATGGAAAAAGTATGAGTTTTAGAAACTGTCTGAATACACATATGCTCTGTCATTTATTAACTTGTGCTCTACCATGTTTAATAAACCTCTCTGAAGCTTAACTGCCTTATCTGTGAAGTAGACATAGCATCACCTTCCTCACGGGGTTGATGTGAGGATATAATGACATAAGGAATATGATGTTCAGGCTCTGCACACTCAGCAGACCTCAAACCTTCATACTAATTCTCACTAGTAGATGGGAAGACATGAGCCCCGTGCCCGGCTCTCCATCTCTTCCATCTCAGAAGCTCTGGGACATATTTACTAAGCATCTCTGGCAAAAGCTCACCATAGTCCTCACCTCCACCACCAGTGGTTGCTGCTTCTACCAGAATTTATCTGAAGCACAGCTGACTCAGTGCTGGGAAAGGCAGGCATTTCTAGTCCCATTTTTAAAATGAGGAAAACAAAGTCGACAGAAGTTACATGATTGACCCAAAGTACATACTTAAAAGAGAATTTTAGGAAATTGTCCTTGGGAAATATGCCCTTGAAAACAATCATATGCTTTTATATTAGCTCTCAGAGAAAGAGTTGAGTTCCATTTTTCTGTTTGTACTTTTCAACTTAGTTGATGATTAGAATTTGAAGGTTGTCCTAGGAATATGTGAGAAGAACTTCCATAGGGTCCATGCCATCATCCTTTTATGAGGTAGAACCAACTCTATCCATTTCAGACTGATGGGAGTACATCATATTTTAAAAGGGATCTAGATGGAACACCTACCAGTTTCTCCTTGGATGGGCCATTCCGGTGTTAAACTCTCCCTACTTTAAAGGCCTGTAAAAACAATTCTCCCTTGAATAAAGATGGAGGACAGATTACTTTCCATATGGCAGGGTGCTTATGAGCCTAAACCTTAGTGTCAGACAGAACTGAATTCAAATTTCACCTTTGTCCTTTGCCACTTATTAGCCGGGTAACCTTGAAGAAGTTATTGAACATCTTTGAACCAGGTATTTTGATACCTACTCATAAGTTTACTCGGAACATTAAATTAGGTCATATGTATAAAGAACTTTACAGAATTGGCTGAGAGTCAGTACTCAATAAACGGCAGTGAGTGCACATTAACCATGTGTTCCTTCCAGGAAATGTTTCATATTTATCACAGTCAAGGGAATTCAACCCATACAAAAAACAAAACAAGCAAAATTAACACTGTCGAAATGACAGCCAAACAGTTGTGTGCAGTTACAACATATAATAATCTCTGAATAGTGATGGCCACATTTTTTCTCTTTATATTCCCTTGTCTTTTTGTTTCCAAGATGTACTATTGTCCTAATCTCTTATTTGCCAAAGAATTTAAATGATTTGGAAAAAATATACAGCATCTACTTCTCTCTTTGTGTCTCTCACTAAATCCTAAATACAAGAAAAAGGAATTATTGTTTTGCAGGTGTCCTTTTTTGGTTGTTTTCTTGATTTACATAAAAATGACCTCCTACCCTCTTCCGCTCTTTTTCCAAATGAGGAGGACAATGAAGATCTGAAATGCCAGCTGCAGTTCGTGAAGGAAGAAGCTGCTTTGATGAGAAAGAAAATGGCCAAGATTGATAAAGAAAAGGACAGATTCGAACACGAGCTGCAGAAGTACAGATCCTTTTACGGGGATCTGGACAGTCCTTTGCCCAAAGGAGAAGCCGGGGGGCCCCCCAGCACCAGGGAGGCAGAACTCAAGCTCAGGCTGAGGCTGGTGGAGGAGGAAGCCAACATCCTGGGCAGGAAAATCGTCGAACTGGAGGTGGAGAACAGGGGCCTGAAGGCGGAACTGGACGACCTGAGGGGCGATGACTTCAACGGCTCGGCCAACCCGCTCATGAGGGAGCAGAGCGAATCCCTCTCGGAGCTGCGGCAGCACCTGCAGCTGGTGGAAGACGAGACGGAGCTGCTGCGGAGGAACGTGGCCGACCTGGAGGAGCAGAACAAGCGCATCACGGCGGAGCTCAACAAGTACAAGTACAAGTCCGGCGGCCACGAGAGTGCGCGGCACCACGACAGCGCCAAGACCGAGGCCCTGCAGGAGGAGCTGAAGGCGGCGCGCCTGCAGATCAACGAGCTCAGCGGCAAGGTCATGCAGCTGCAGTACGAGAACCGCGTGCTCATGTCAAACATGCAGCGCTACGACCTGGCCTCGCACCTGGGTATCCGCGGCAGCCCCCGCGACAGCGACGCCGAGAGCGACGCGGGCAAGAAGGAGAGCGACGACGACTCCCGGCCGCCGCACCGCAAGCGCGAAGGGCCCATCGGCGGCGAGAGCGACTCGGAGGAGGTGCGCAACATCCGCTGCCTCACGCCCACCCGCTCCTTCTACCCCGCGCCCGGGCCCTGGCCCAAGAGCTTCTCGGACCGGCAGCAGATGAAGGACATCCGCTCGGAGGCCGAGCGCCTGGGCAAGACCATCGACCGGCTCATCGCCGACACGAGCACCATCATCACCGAGGCGCGCATCTACGTGGCCAACGGGGACCTGTTCGGACTGATGGACGAGGAGGACGACGGCAGCCGCATCCGCGAGCACGAGCTGCTCTACCGCATCAACGCACAGATGAAGGCCTTCCGCAAGGAGCTGCAGACCTTCATCGACCGCCTCGAGGTGCCCAAGTCCGCGGACGACCGCGGCGCCGAGGAGCCCATATCCGTGAGTCAGGTACAGTTCTGCCTATTGCGAGCCACGGCGATGGCGAGTCTGGTCCGCGGAGCCGCGGTCCCCAGTGGGGCGTCTCCGCGCACCGACCTCCACGCCCCGCTTTAGGGAAGTCCCGGCTCAGAGCCGCTCTGGGCTTGGACAGCACTCCTCTTCTTTCACACTGTCCTTCAGGTCTGAGGTTTCCGTACTCCAGTCGCAGTCGCTCAGTATTTCACCTCGTTCCGTTTAAAAGGGAAATTTAACCCCTTCCTCCCCCAGTTTTTGTGTAAAGATGAAAGGATTTTTTAGATATCATTATTATTATTACTACTACTACTGAAGGTCAACATTTTTATTATTACTCTACTGACTCCTATAGATCGAGCTGCAAGAAGATCCCGAATAGGAATCTTCAGTTGTTGGTTTGCGGTTTTCGAGCCAAGATCCAAATTGAGTTTAAGTAATTTTTTTTTTAATTACCAAATAAGCAGGATTGATGCATAACTATTGGTAAATGTGGAACCCAGTGGTAAAGAGAGCTGGTGCTGTGTCTAGAGCCCTCCCAAAACAACAGATGGAAGCCGCTCCTTTACCATAAGTCGAAGTAACATGATCGTTATTTCTGGAAAAAGTCACAGTCAGCTGTGTAGTGGGAAATCTCAGGACTGGGGAAGGAGTGTTACACCTCAGCTTTAAGGCAACACTAATTCAGAGACTAGTAATAACCATTCCCGGACAGGGAAACCAGCATTTTCCTTCATCCTGATTTGTAGAGGCACACGGGATGAATTGGACTGAGCTGCTCTAGCCAGGTATGGTGGCCAAAGACCAATGCATTGTGTCAGTTAATCACGTAAGAGAGAATTTATAAAACAAAACAGGCAGCGCTACCCGCTCTGGCAAGCCTGGCGTCCTGTATCTCTCGGAAAACCCACAGAAGGACAACAGCATGCATGGCTTTTAAGACACACAAGTCTAAAGATCAGTTTATATACAGAAGCATGACATTAGATTAACTGCCTTTTAGTCACAGCTAGAAAAATTTCAACCCTATCGCTTATTTATCTTGCATGTTGCTCTGCTTTGCTTTGGGGGAAAAAAAAAGATTTGTGATAAAACTCGTTGGATTTTGAAAGGTTAAGGCTCTTTTTTCTGTTTATTATATAAAACAATTGGTTTTTAGTTTTCTTGTTGAATATTTTTGAGTACTTTGAGCATGTCGTTTTTCAATTATATTCTCAGGGGAAAAAATAGACACCAGAGGGAGAGAGAGCACTGTGTAATAGGTTTCAGATTTTGTAAATAGAGGCTTAAGGAGGGTTCTTCTTTATCTTAAGTTGAATAAATGCTTAGATTAGTTGATATAAATCTGTTTTTTAAATTATTATTAATTAACTTTTCTCTTTGTGTTTGCATTTACCTTCCCAGATGTTCCAGCCTATCATTTTACTTATTCTCATTCTTGTATTATTTTCATCACTTTCTTACACAACAATATTTAAACTTGTCTTCCTCTTTACACTGTTTTTTGTACTGTAAATCTTTCCTCATTTACCATTCATTGTAGTATTTTCAGTTTGTTTGTTTTGTTCACCCTTCAAGACAAGAAGTAAAAGAAATATTATTTCTGTAGTAACCAATGCTATAAAAACACTGAAGACTGCTTGTTTCTTTAAAAAGACACATCTTGCCACTACCAAATTCAATAAGAAGGCCACGCACTAAAATATTTCAGGTAAGGAAGTAAGTGTGACCTTTTTTTAATAAATCATTTTAATTTTGCTTCTTTCTTTTATATCTTGAATTGTACTCTTTGATAAATAATTGCAAGAGTGGCTGTAAAAATTGAGAATCTCTCAGTTTTTTCTCATTTGTTGACTGGCATGATAATTCAAAAGCTGGACATTTACAAGTTGATCACATTTCAAAAAAATAAAGAGATTTATAAACTACCTTTGCTAGGTTAAACTAGACTAACAAGATAATGTTGATATTCAATAAATTTCAATGAAAATTATGATGAATGAATGAAATACAACCATCGTGGAAACTAAATAATTTGTTGCAATGCTGATGGTGTTCTGTCTAAAAAGATGTGTGTGGAAGCATGAGAGTGGATTAGGCCTTAGTTTACTGAGAAAATAATTATCCCCATCCTACTGCATTAGATCAGCTTCCAACCAAACCAGCCGTTTCTGCATTTACCTATTAAACTTGGAGTTCTGTCCTCTATAATACATTAGCACACAGAACTGCCTCCAGAGCAAGAAATATGCAAGAAATACAGTATGTGAAATATTTTGAGTAGGGAAAGAAATAGACATTCTCTAGAATTTCATTAAATCAAAATCCAAGGCCAGTAGCATAGTTCCAGTGGGAGTTGCTCTCTAGACATAAACTTACTTTGATGAGCTTGAACATCCCCCTTTCTTCTCCTACCTAAAGTGGCCTGGATAGGTTCCATTTAGCCAAAAGGCTTTATTCCATCTGTCTTGTTGGCAGTTTACCCCATGGAAAGCTGAAACGCACCACAGCCCCCAAGATTCAGGGGCGCCAGGACTCATTGAAGTCTTGTACTTGGAAATATTTGCAGGATGGTTGGTGGATATGAAAATCTGTTGGAAAGTGAAGTATCTTGCCCCTCCAGGGTAAGAATAATATGTGGAAAATCTTTGCTTTGTTACACAAGTTGGTACTAGTAACAATCTGTTGAATACTCATGCTCTAGTATATTCATTTCCCTTTGAGGATTAATTTTTTAAAAATTCACAATAGTTGAAAATTCAGTTTAAAATGACTGCTCTTAATCCCCATGTTTTAAAATTTCTTTTGGGTTTTTATTCCGTTTTGTTTTGGGGGGAGGAGAGACCTGGAATGAGGAGAGATTAACCAACAGTTGGAACCTGTTACTGCATACCTTTGGCTTTTCGTCTTAGAGATTCAGAAGGCTAGGTAGAACTTCATGACAAAAAAGAATGAAATAACATAAGTGCTATATTTAATCAATTATTCAAGTGTTTACTTTTAAAAAATTTCATCTCAGGGAAAGCAACCACTTTAAAAATCAAAATTTGCCTGTTAGATCTTTGATAAGCTTCCAGACCACCATCTTAGAGCAACTGCTTTGGCAAATGGAACTGAAACTAAATGTGTGAAATTTATCTGAAATGCTTATTGCCTTTGGAGCCACATACACCTGGCTCAGCAGTGATTCTCAGCTACCTCTGGAGCATTTGGTAGTTTATGGAGGCATTCTGGGTTGTCACAATGACTGGGAACCTCTCTTGGCAGTTAGAGGAAAGAGGTCACAATTTCAAGTAATTGTCCTGCTCAAATTGCTAAGATTGTCCCTGTGGGAAAGTGTGGTTGAATTATCTAAAATATGTATACCCGGCCTGTACCAACGTTACGGTGAACTACACTATACTGGCTATATAGAATCATTCGTTGCCTAGGTTTGGGTAGAGCTTAAAGTTCCAGCCATTCAGTGGATGTCCACATCCTCTCTAGAGCATTTCCACCTTTGTCATACGGCCTTTGCCAAAAGACCCGTAATGACAAAGCCGTTCTATTTTCACACCTGTGATGGTGTTAGAAAACTCTCCTTTCATTAATACAGGTTCTTGAAACCAACAAAATCACAGAAGACAAATAGGAACAGTACATGACAGAAGGGAGAACCAACACGAATATTGTGTGTGTACAAGGTCACGCACACACCTGGAGATACAGGCACACGTGCACAGTGAATTAAAGCCTCAGGATGATCCCACACACACCCTGACAACCCACCACTTTGTCATCATACAGTTATCTCTGCCACGAAGCTTCCTCATGTTGATCTGGAGAGGATATGGTATCCCACAAACCCACCAGCAATGATGGATGCCAACTGACTCTACCCTGCAAACCCAGATGAGAAAGCATACACAAGAGATGTGAGAATGGAGCAAAAAGATAGAGCACGGCTCCTTTGTGTCTTTAGCAAACATTCTGAAGTGTTGACTATGTTAGGTATAGAGAAAGTGAGGTTCAGTTCCTACTCTTTTAGAGCTTTCAGTTGATTAACCAGGACAAACATGTAAACAGCCAACTCGAACATATATTTTTATTGAAGTGAAAAAAAAGGCTTGTGGTTGCAATTTATTATTTATTGGACACCTGATAGTGTGTTAGGTTTCCCTAAGAAAACATAATAAAATTCCTAGGCATTCTTGGATGGAACAATATCATAAATAACTGCAGGGGGTGGGGTGATATATACCTCAATGATATCCTGTGACCTGAGTAAGAAAGGAGAAACTAACCAAGGGAGGTCTGGGCTCCCAAAACACCAGTCTCATCCTCAGATCTCTTGTTAGGAATTAAAGTCATCTGGCAATAGGAGTGTTAATCTCACCTATGAACTCCGAAGGCAATGACTTTATAGAAGAGTTCCGTGAGAATCTTGAGCTCCATCCAGGCCCTCCATATACGGAACCCCAGTAAGATATTGGGGAGAGGAAATAGGACTGACTTAGCTACTGCTCACGGATTCTGGAGCATTTGGGCTCGTTCTGACAACTCCTCTGAAGTTAGTGAGGCAACTTTGCTGTATATTCGAACTCCAGGGAGGTTTTTTCCAACTCTGCCCTGCCCACTGCATAGCCAACTTCCCAGTTTGTGCCTGTGTGAATGCACACACCTCTACCACACTGTGGTGTGTGATGAGAGATGCATCCAGCATCGGGGAATTCAGACCTGCCTCTATCTCAAGGGACTGCTGGGGGCCAGTAGTCGGCAGGTGATCTCAGCAAACTGCCAGCAGGCACCAAGTGATCTTGTCCCTTGGCTTCTTCCTGGAACTTCAAGCTATTCTGTGGGCATCCAGCATCTAGGGAGCATCTCTCCCTTACACTACAGGACACAAACTTGGTAAGAGAAGTTAACAAATCTGGTGCCCAAGACCTCAGAAAGAGAATCCCCAGCATCTGCTTCCCCTGCCCTTTGATCCTGTTACTCGCATTATCTTTATTGTATAAAGCTAGTTCTAAAAGAGGAACACTCAGGCTTCTTTGTTCATCGAGAGAACAAAGTCCCCCAAGTGTCGAAACAAAGAGACTTCTCCTGTTTGTACCTTTGGAGCTGTGCTATTTAAACATCATGCTGAAAATAAATTCAAACAAACAAACCTTATTGTAGAAAATTCCATTGCATGCACATTCTTGGGAGTAGGAAGAAGTGTCTTTGGTAATTTGGCCTAGATTCAAGAAAAAAGGAATTCTGTTGGCTATTTTTAAAGCACAATTGAGTCAAACTCATAAAACAAAAGAAAATTCAGCACAGAGCCTGGAATGTGTATTGGCCTGTGTTCCCCAACCCGCACTTCAGTTCGTGTGGTAGAGTGGGATACAGTTATGTAAGCAGCTGCCAGGGAAGTCTGGAATGTCACTTTGGTAGCTAAGCCTTAACTGCAAATATTCACACAGTGTTTGTAGCTATAGTCTTATAGAATTACAGCCAACTTTTATCTGGTAGAGTTGTGCTTTGGGTCAGATGCCCTAATTGTATGTCAGGATTGAAGAGAGAAAGCAGTGAAGGATAACATCAGAAAGTGAGAAAAGTTGAGAGTTAAAAGTTAAAAGTCTTTCTTAATCTACAGGGATTTGGTCCAGTTCAAAAACAATATTCGAGAAGACTCTACTGCTTAAACCCTGGTTCTGAACCAGTTAGATGTAATGAAAGATAGTTTTGCTTCTATTTTGTAATTTTGATCTAGCTTTTGATAGGTGAAGTGATTGCAGACCCATTTTGATGAAACTAACATTTTAGGAGTGTGTCCTGGATTCCCAACAGCCTACTTGTGGAATTTCAGAGGGAAACTCATTCAGAGTAAGAAGACTTTATGGCCCGGATATGGCAGGAAAACCTTTATAGTAACAGTAATAGATGTGTTAACGTACTAAATGCTTCTAAACGGTACTGTTGTGTTGAGCAGTTGGGAGAAGAAGCAGCGGTGGTAGCTATTTTAAGTGTTGGCCATTCTAAAGCGTGTGCAAAATCATAGAATCTCTGGGGCCTGCCTGGTGGCCTAGTGGTTAGGCAGCCCGGGGTTTGCAGGTTCGGATCCCGGGTGCGGATCTACACACCACTCATCAGGCCATGCTGTGGTGGCATCCCACATACAAAAATAGAGGAATATTGGCATGGATGTTAGCTCAGTGACACTCTTCCTCAAGCAAAAAGAGGAAGATTGGCAACGGGTGATGCTTCAGAGCCAATCTTCCTCACCAAAAAAAAAAAACAAAAACAAAAAAAAACCAAAGACTCTCTAAAAGTCCTCTCCCTGTAACTTAATAAATACATTTTAGTCCATGCCTTCTCTGCTTAGGGACTCACTCACTCTAAACTACTCACTCCCAGTTTTAAAATAACACTGTGGCTGCCCTAGTGAAGTTGTGGGTAATTTTTTTAACATTTCCAGGAACAACTTTCAAGTAGAGTAGTGTTATAACTTCACTTGATCAGAGTCTAGGAGCAGCCTCTTAAAAATAAGAAGAAACTTCAGAAATCTCCACCTTTCACGGCCCACTGTTAAGCCAGGCCATGTTGTCCTAAAGAGCCTCATCTTATATCTCAGATATGTATGTTTGATTAACTTAAATGTAGTGATATTCCCTGATTATTCAGTTTCATTGTTACGATTGTAGAAGGTTTTTTAGTTCATAGTTGTATGAGTTTTCCTATGGCTATTTTTCAAAATAAGGTACCATCAAAACCCAACATCTGAAAATAAAATTATAAGATTTTATAGATTTATAAAATTTACTATGACATAAGAATTAGTGGTTTTAGCAATTATTCAGGCTTTTCAAAAATGTTCATGGACCTTTATTGACTTGTTTATTAGAATGTTTCTTTGAATGTTGTCTGAACAAAAATTTCTGTTTAAGGGTATCTCAAGCTTAGTTCATATTTTGCTTTTATTTTGATTATTTTTCTTTTAAATTATCAGTACATTTTTAGATATGTTAAATAAATAACGGAAAGTTTTTATCTTGTACCTAAATAAATATTAAATAAACAGTAAATTGGAGGATTGCACTTATTTAAAAACTAGAACCTTTCAGCAAAATTTAGAATACTGACTCATTTCATAAAATGGCAAACGACTCTGAAGTATTCAGGAATGGAGCGACTGTTTCAGGAGCTTTATTCTACTGCATTCTCCAGAGATGGAGCTCTGGAAATTATTGATTCTGAAAAAGTGTGCCTTACGTGTTTATTGTCTGTAGTCTCTTCTGAGTGTTTTGATTTCAGCTGCTTATATAATCTGTGTTAACAAACAAGATGTGTGAGTGATTATTGAAGGCTGGCAAACAACATTTGTTCCTTTCTCAGATTGTCCAACATCATGTACCTTTAAAGTCAGCAAGTCAGCTCTTTAATTTCTTGTTGAAAGTACCTGCCTTAACCTCTGCGTCTGAAAATTAAGAGGATGTGGGAGGCAGAGAGAACCTCATCAATTTGCCCAGTTGCCTCAAATGATTTAGTAAGAGAAGAGAATTTAAAAGCTTTTTATTAAAAAGCAAATATCTTATAGTCTTTTATTTCCTAAAGTCAGAAAACTCAGTTTAACATCTAATTTACAATTCTCTCTCTTCTTTTTCATTCACCTGTGCAGTTTTTGCACAATCCATGTCATTTTCGCTGTATTACTAACTCCTGGCGAGATAAAACAAAATTAGATTTTTTAAATAGAGCATCCTATGTGTCAGCCTAGATCAGTCATTTAGAACTTTGGAACGGGAGTTCAACATGACAGGTCAGCAAAACTAATTTATTCTGGATTTTAGGTGACTCCTAGGAACCTGAGCTTCTTTACCTAAAAGGAAATGCGCGTCTGCCGAGGCACCAGGGCCAGTGCGTGGGGGGTCTTGGCATGACTCTAACGGGTTAGACTCCACAGTGTGGGGAGAGCCACAGTGAAGCAGGCACAGGAGGTAGTTGAAGGAAAGTGAGGACACCGCAGCACTGGACCTCACAATCTCGAGGTGAAAACCTTCTCCAGGAGAAGCCCCTCATATCTCTGGTCTCATTCCTCACTTTAGAGGGAATGTAATTTATGCATAAGTAGCTAATGCATAAGATATTTGTAGAAAGTGGATAGATTCAAAATAGCAGAGTGGATTCAAAGTGGTCAGAAAAGAAAGAATGAAGTTACTAGAATCTTACCATTCAAAATATTTTGATGTCAACAACGACAACAGAAGAATAGAATTTAAAGGCCAGGCTCAGCCATCAAGGCATTGTGTTTACAGTCTCATGTGGACTTCCAGAGACCTCGGTGTGGAGAAAAGGTCTGGCTGGCCCTGCAGAAGTCCTCTAATCAGAGTGGGCCCACGGCTACGCTGAAGTGTGACTTTGGGCCTCCCTTTCTGTGTCATCTTCTCCAGATCTCACATCATGATGGCACATGTCTTTTCATCTGGGCACCAGTACTTCTCATCTGAATCCCTCAGAATCTAGCACCTGCTCCTACAGTTCCTCATTCTGATCTTTCTTCCCTCTCCCCACTCCCTCCCTGCCTTGTGAATAAAGCAGTTTCCTTTCCCGGGCTCCAGTCAAAATTTACCTATACTGACTTGTTCCTTCTGGTCCTTCCTGTGTGTTAGCTGTTCTCCTTTTCTGTGCCAAGGTGTGACTAGCTAGTAACTGTGTCCTCTGTCAATGGCACCTTATTAAACAATTACTGAAAATATAATGCTACTACCTAATGGTGATAAATCTAAAATTTCTGGTGGAAGATAGGGGTGGGCTAGCAACTCCTTGGGGTGAGAAGAGTAGGAATTAATTCCTGTGTCCTTTAAATTGTACTTGCTAAATGGCTTCTCTCGGCTCGGCTTTACTTCTAGAAATACCTAACAGAGAGGAGTGACTCAGGGTGGCCCTCTTGTGGGGGACAGGCATTCCCAAGGCCCTTTTCTGGAATGAGAGGAGCCCTAGAATTGTCCGTGTATTATTTAGTCTTTGTTGTCTTCATTAGCAACATCTCCCAAATCAGGAATCTGGAAATAATGTAATGAGATGCTAAAAGCAAATTTGAAAACAAGCAAGATCTGTCTCTAGTTTTAAATATCCCACATTTCTAAAATGTTTTACTGTTTTGTTTCTTCAGAATACAGACCAGCATTTAAAAAGAGCAGATAGCTTGAAACTGTTTCTTTTGAATATTTCTGTCATCTGGAAGTGCCTGTACATAAGCCCCATGACAGATCTGCTTGGCTGAAAAGTCTGTTGACATGTCACCAGCCCTCAGAATAGAGGAGAGAGCCAGCATCCCATGATTCTAGGGGGAAAACATCCAGCACTGGGAAAATAGCACATTAGCTGAAACACGACAATCTAAATATGTAACTTCCATGGATGATAAATAGTCTGTGTGTGACTCTTATAATTTTATAACCCAAAACAGATTCTTGTAAGTATCAAAATTTTATTTCTTTTACTAACACAGAGTCCAAACTCTGTCACTGTAGGACTCAACACAGGGCCAAATTTGACAGAATCAGTTGTGCAACTTTATAAAAATTAAGAAACCTGTGCTATACCACTGGATAGTCTGATTCAGAAAGTCTGCGGGAAAATTCCAGTTTTGGTAATTTTTAAAATAATTCTCTGAGTGATTGCAGTGTACAGCCAGGGCTGGGAGTAATACTACACTGTCTCCTTGAAGGAATGTTGTGGGGACTACAGGTGAGGCTCTCCACACTTGTTTGTAAGTTTACTTCAAGGCGGTGAGCCACTCAGGACGTGGGCAGTCACGCTGCAGGTCACACTTCAGAAATCTTCAGTCGACTGAGCTTGTTGAGGACAAGGACCTGTCTTATTCTTCCTCCAGTCCTCAGGCTCTAACACTACACCTGGCATAGACTTGATGCTCATAAATATTTGTTAAATGGAATGTTCATTGGAGTGCCCAAGATCTCTCCCTAGGAATGGAAGAAAGTTTAAGATTCAAGAGAGTTCTATTAACCAACTGAGATCAGATACCGTAAAACTGCAAAGAGCAGATGTTATTCTAGAAGGAAGGATTATTTAAAATATGTCGTCTGTAGTAGCCTCTAAACTTTAATATGTGTAAGAATGAGTTCAGTTTTTCATAGTCATCTCTTTCCACTTTTTTCCATATCCTTTCCAATGAAAATAGAAATACAATACCCCTTTACTGGTAAATATGTTAAAGAGTAAAGGAAGAAGGGACTGAAAAGCTATACAAGCAAGAAGTCAGAAGCTTCCCAGTCTTATGCACAGCCAGTGTTGTCATAGCATAAAGAGATTAAATAGATAATTGCTTTGTGACGCTTCAACATCTTCCTTCCAACAGAATAGTATAAATTAAATGTATACTGACATACTAAAGGCAAAGTTGATGTATTTGTCCCAACCAATCAAATCAATCAACCAATTGATTTTTTTCAACACTAAGTTAAAATCATTTCATCTTCATATTTTGACCCAGAATTTATATAGCCGGGATCAAGCCTCTTTAGATAAATAGTCATCAAGGTAAATATTCTGCTATATGACTCCTATTTTATACTTGGAAGATGGAGTGTCATCTCTCTCATTTGAACTTGGAAGAAAATTGAATTTAAAATTTGACAAAGCCAGAAATCAGCCTCTCATGACCAAAACTCTTATCCCTGTGTTCTATTCCCTTCCCTTAAACTCCTTGGAATTTTGAACGTCAAGGCACACCACCTCAGATGGAAATGAGAAAACCTGGATCCTATTCCTGGCATTGCTAGTAAGTGGCTTTGTGACCTTGAGCAAATGACTTAACATCAGAGCCTCTTTCCTTAGTTGTAAAATGAGAAGGTTGGCTAGATGATTTCAGAGGTTCTTTCCGGCTCTAAAATCCTGTAAGTCTGGAAGCACCTGCTAGTGATATTTGTGTGCTCAGTAGTCATCTTTCATCTTTTCCAAAATGTTTTAGTTTGTGGCTTAGTATCATTATTCATATAGACCTTTTCACATCCTTTCCAGGATTTTGTTTCTTGACAGTAGCCACTGTTTCTACATTTACTTTACATAAAGTATTACTATGTACATTATTTTTGCATATTTGTTATTCGTTGAAATAGGATTAGTATGTCATCAACTATGATTGATTTTTCCAAATTCTCTCCAATACATAGAGCAATAATTTGGGTCAATTTCATATTTGAAGGTTTAAATATTTAAACAGTTTAAAAGTAGTCTGGATTACACAACAAATTTCATTTTTTCCATAAGGTTTGCAGCCATTCTGACACCTGATTGCAAATGGCAAGGATTTCAAGATGTCTGAACGTCACTGGAGGGCTGAGTACACGAGTATCAGTCTTTTAAGTCCATTCATTTTATGTACATAACAGTAGGAACTTTTCTTAAAACAAAAGCTTTTAGTGGAAAGGTTCAAAAATGCCTGCACAGAATATTTATTGCCTTTGTATCCTATCATCTAATTGTGTGACTTTACTTCTTTTGGGTATGAAATACAGCATGGAAATTTTAGCTAATATATATTTTAAAATATTCAACAGAGAGGGTTGGTAAATACTAGAATAAGTGGTAGACTTGGAGTGAAATTCTTGTCAAAATCTTTCCCTAATTTTTGATTCTATATATGATTTAAGGTCAGCTTTACTATGACGAGAAGCAGATGAAGCATCTGCAGTAAATAATTACTGGGACATCCATGAAAAAGGGCATTGAAATAGGTACTACTGACTGATAGTATAGAGAGAGTATAGTTCAACATAATTTCTCCTATAACTTAGCCACATATTATCTGAAGTTCTGATAGGATCTAGAAACAGTCTTAATTTTACAAAGGACGTATGGAAATTAAGAGGTCAGAGTGGAAGAGAAGGTAGGAGGACACTATTCCTAGACAATTCTGTATAGATGCTTTGAGGCAGACCCCGCATCCCGACCCCAGGATCTTCCTCTTGTCCTCATAAGGATGGAGATAGAAATGTGCTATTTCTTGTGTGCCTGGTGCTCATACTCTTACAACTTCATGAAGTAAATTAAATTATCCCTTTAAAGAAGTAACGGAAACCCAAAATTCACATAGATAAGTGGTGGCAGTGGGCTTGAAATCAAGATCTCTGTGACAAAATTCCAGGGTCGCAAGTTAGAGAAACCGGTTCCAATCCTGCCTCCTCTGCTTGGGCGCGTTTCTAGGAACTTCAGCAAACTGCATTACCTCTCTGAGCTGTGGTTTTATCAGTAAGACTGGGTTAATAATATTTGCAGACGCAGTTGCTATGAGAGTGAACCATGATAAAGATGTATTCGAAGTAGTCAGAGCCTTGCAGAGAGCTGTCGCTCTATGAGTGGTCACTGTGACTACTAGAACTGTTGCTGTTATTGATTTTGAGATTATGATGCCAAGTTTGCAAGGCATAGAGTATGATTTCATTCACTTGTCCTACGTGTGCTAAAGTCCTACTATGAACAGGTTACTATTATTAAATTTGTTAGCCCCCCGTGAAATATTTAACTGGAAGCAGACAAAAATAATGTGAAAGTGAGTATGTAATGCTTTAACCACCACACAGAGGTAGTTCTTCAGACTTGACGATAAGGCCTAATTGTTTAAACTTTTATCTAGATTATTTGCTGAATTAGACACAAATTGCTCTAGACAATTTCTTCACCTCAATTAAACCAAACATGAGCAGATGCGTATGTGTACAAGTTCATACACAACCTGGAAATGTTGCTGGGGAGGATATCCAGGGCAGATCGATTTGGTCATGCCTTAGGGAGCCTCTCCATACACTTGGGCTGCAGCACACTTCAGCTGAAAAAAAGCATGTGAGTATCTCATGGTTTTTTTTCCTCCCTTAGTAAGTATCATCCTTTCCCGTCGGCCGGATTTTTTCTAGCAGAAAGACATGACTATCCCTGTAGATATAAGCAGCAAACTGTCATAGAGCTAGGAGGTGGGTGTTTGTATATGTCCCATTTCGACTTTATTTAAAGATAAAAGTTTTTAAATCTTTTTGAAGCCATATATATCTTTTGAGATCATATGTCTATAATATTGCTGCATATGTTCTTCTGGCACCTCCAGACAGCAGTTTCTAAAGGCACTGAAAAGTGCATTCTGACTCTGGCTGAGAAGGGAAAAGAGAGATGCATGCAAAGAGATAATTCTTTCCTATAAAAAAGGACTTTACTTTTCCAAATAGAGGAAATCTAAAATTGGCCATTGTCTTCGTGTGATATTAACACCAGCTCTTTTGGCAAGTTTGAAAATACTCAGCTCCATTATAAAAGCTAAAAATGTCCTGGACCTGGAGTTGTTTACCCAGAGTATGAGCTGCTCTAAAGTTACAGGGTTCTGGTTGGAAGAGGTGGCTGGAAGGCCGCCTCCAAGTGACTGACGTCACAGTAGTCTCAGCTGCCGCTGTGAAACTGAACTGAGCAGCTTTTTGATTTGTAAAAGTGGTGAAGGTTTCAAAAGGACTTGTCAGTACCGCTCTGTTGAATGGTCGGGCTTATTTTGCATTCCCTTTTCTTGCAAAGAAGCAAGATTCACTGAGCTGAGTCTTTTCTCTTTAAAACAACTAGCTATCCTTCCATTGCTAGATTGACCAGTGGTCGAACATCCATAGGCTTTCTCCCCGGAGCAAAAAGGTATGTTTCTTTCTGGCAGTTTGAATGCAAGTGACTAACCGTGGCAAAATATAGTGTGGCTGCTGCAGACGTGTTTTAAACTGTGGATACTGTTTAAGAGGAGGGTGATTTCAACATCTGCCTGTTTCAGTGTCTGTGTCTGGGCTTAAAATCAGTGGGGCGGGGTGTGTAATGGATTTCACTGACTCCCAGGGAAAAGAGGGTTCAGCTGCTGTGAGTGGATTTCTCAACTCTAGACAGACAGTGCCATCCGCTCTCTGAGACTGTGTTTTTGAAACACAGCTTCTCAAGACTTTGAACAGCAGTTTGCCTACTGTGGGGTTTCTCTAAATATATTCACTAGAGTGCTATTTTCATTAGGATGAGGGCTTCTTAACATTTGCAGTAAAGTTCACAGCCCTTGAGATGGCTGATATTTGAAAATTGCAATGAAAAATAAATAAATGTAGTTTCATCCAAGATGATGGTTTGCTCGCTGCATGGTGTTTCTGTAATTTGAGTTGAAGTGCGTGCCATTCATAATGGGTTTATCTGCTGTTAGGAGGAAACCTTACCACTACATCATCTACTGTTTAAGATGGTTAATTTTAGATATTTGGTTACCCAAGCCAAAAGTTTCTTTCAAAGCTTCTATTTTATAAGTTAAGAGAAGTCAAATCGGTGCACCTACATCTTGGATGTTTTCTTGTTTTACTAAATAACTGGAGAGAAAACAAGGAAGGAGAAGATAGTAAAATGAGAATGAGAAATTGATTTCTCTGCAATTGCAGCAGTATGGGAACATGAAGACCATGCTGAAATAGCAAGAAATAGCAATAAAAAAATATTCCCTTTTGCCCTGTAACAAAATCAAATCCTGGTTCTCTTTGGAAAGATGCATTTGCCACGAACCATAGGGGAGGAATAAGGTCTGTTAATCAGTTAAAATGATGCAGGTGATTCAGAGTAGCTTGGAGAAAGGGCTAGAGAAACTTGGAGGCAAATGGTGCCTAACTCTGCTGGGTGTAGGCATGGGAATCCTAATCCCCCAAAGTTAAGAGGAAGCAAAGCATCTCCAGGGTAATGACTCTTCTAGGAATCGTGAGAGTGACAGTCCCTACTGTGTGTGGCATTGCTACTCAGAGATGTAATCTTCTACAAAGGAAAAATCTCCAGTTATCTGAAAAGTGATATGTTTAGAGAAAGGAAATAGGAGAGCAAGAAACAAGTACTCTGAACAAAAGTCTCAGAAGAGAGAAGTAGGAAAGGAGTTAACTCCCCTAACACTGTCGTTTGTTTGGCTAGAGTCCACTTTTCAGTGGGGGAGAGGAGGTTGAAATGGTAATGACCAAGGTGTAGTAAGAGTGGAACAGCCCTCAGACAAAGAAGTGTGACCGAGGGAAATTGAGGCTAATGTGGGGAATGAAAATGAGTCATTGTGAGACTCCTGTGTTACATTCAATTCTGCTTACTAGCAGGGCCGGAAGGTTGGCAGAACTGTTTTCCTCCCATCGCCACACTTCTGCAGCCCACTCACAACTCTACAGTTCTGGCCGCTGGCCTTGGGGAGGGGGAAGTAGGTTAAAGTGGATTGTGAAATGCTAACTTAGAGTTGTTGGGTGAAGAACGTGTGCAGGACTAAGTAAGGCAGCTCACTCTATCCTTTCACATTTGCTCTAATAAATTTTTATTCTGAATGAAATTCTAGAAGAAGTGAAATGAAATGGAGAGTCAAAGGGACACGGGAAGGGGTGCAGATAGCAGAAATCCTGCTCCTCCACATAGATGCCAATATCTGTGGGTGAAAAAGAGTGACGGCTGAGAACAAAGAGAACTTTTATATTTGCCTCGGTTGAGTCGCTGAAAGTGAGTTTTTGAGTCTGCTGAACCACGTTAGCCAGTAACTTCTCCTTGTAGAACATTATGTCCCTACCAAGTTGCCTCATTAGTTGGAGTTTTTTAAAAAAAAATATTTAAGGAGAATTATAACAGGCAGTTTCATATAAGATTTGTCTGTTCAAATTTTTACTAACACTTAAAAAAAATCCCTAAATATTTAACTTGCCCTTTATCCTTAAAATATTTGAAAGTTAGTGAAAGCAAAGAAAAATCACTGAAAATTCATGTGAGGTCACAGAATTAGACTTGCTTTTGTCAATTTTCTAGTTAGTAAGGATCAAAATCATCAATTTTGTCCCGGAGAAAGAAAACAGAGAGAGGAACCGATGAAGGGAAGGAGGGAGGGAGAAGAAAAGAAAAAAGATGGAGGGAGAGAGGGACAGAAGGAAGAAACCAAGAAGCAGACGTTTATCCATCACTCACTATGATCCAAAACAGGGTTAGGCGCTTTTATTAAACATTCTCTCTCTTCCTCATTTAAGCCTCACGACGCCTGTATGGCCCTCACTTTATTTTTAGAGGAGAAAGCAATATATTCAGCCATATTACATTCGACATTTAGGACAAGACATAGATGCAAAGAAGGCAAAATAAATCCTCCCACAAAAATTGGCACAGATATCGCTCTATAAGAATTCACTTCCAAAGGCTTGTGTTCGATCCATAACCACTATATTTCCTGGCACTAGATATTGCTCTGGCCCTGGTTAGGGGAAGCTCTGTAGATTGGCCCTTCTCCATAGTAAGTGATGAGTTTAGTTCTTTGCAATGAAGTACAGGATTGTGTCTGCTTTGGGAACATTACCTGGATTCATGTATAGTCCTGTTACCAGGAGCAAGCCTGATTTAGAGTTTTCCTGGACTATCTTCAGGTAGGTAAAAAAGAGAAGGGTCAGATGCCTTTTAACCCTGGTCTGGAAGTGTTTGAAGAAAAGTTAGAAACAGAAAGAAAAATTGGAGCCATGTGCTACATAATTGTAGGAGAAACTTTACGATGATTTCTGGACATTTCCAGTGTTTAAAGACAGCATGAAACATGGAATATCGTGCTACCTCTTCCAGGTAGCTTGAAATTAGTCTGCTTCCTTTCTATAACTTCCTTGGTTAAATCTGTAACTATCTCTTGATTTCTTAAAATACTTCACTCTTCCTAAGAAGTTCCAATGTTAAGTACCCGCTAGTAAGCAAGATGGATAGTTTCAGATCACAGTTAATTATGTACAGCTTTAAAATAGTCTGCAAGTCTCTGAAAATAAGCACTGTCTACATTTCCTGTGAATAATCATGAGATGAACCAAAAAGATTACTGGGTAATCACGATCAATGACAGATTCACCAAAACAAACGAAAACCAGAATTCTGTATATTCTTTACTGTCTTCATTTTGTTAGGTCTTCATTGACACATTTATTTGGGGACAACTTGTGTTTGTTACAGCAGGTACCTGGGCTCACTGGCTCACAGGTGTGGAGAGTAGCAAAAGGGAGGAAGGATGACAGGGAGGATGGAAAATGACATTAGACAGGAGCATGACTAAGTGGATAAAAGGAGACATGCCAGCATGTTTAATGGCTAAACCTGAAATTCTTTCTCTTGGCTGAATTAATCATAGCATTGTGAGTGCCAAAGAAATAGGTAAAAATGATCAAAGTATCTGTAGCAAATCGTTTGAGAGAAGAATAACAATATAGATCCCAATATTATTCGAGTGTTTTTGAAGGTGGAGCCCTGCATATAGCACTAACGTTCTTTATCCTTATTAGTCTACTGTAACTCATTGATAGAGTGCAGCTCAAAAAATATATGTTCAGCCCAGTTGACCACTCAGACATTCATGTTCAGAACAGTGTGACAAAAATAAAATTCGTCTTCAATGTTTATGTTTTATTCGGGAAATGAAATATGCAGCCGTCTTGTGTGACTACGAAACGGGGCTTGCTGCCTGGTCACATCGGCTTTATTCCACAATGCCAGCACTCAGGCAGCTATTGACTCTCGGGAACTTTGCTCTTAGTAAGCATAAGCTGCCACCTGGTAAATTAGGACATTTTGGTCATGGCCTAGAAAACTGAAGAATTAGACTTCTTATCGGCATGATTATCTTAGACGGAGATACAAACATTTTAAACGTGTTGTTCTACCCTTTAAAAAAAGTACTTGACTTTATTAATAAAAGTTTATTTTCAGTAGAAGTCAGAGCAAGGTTTTTTAAAGCAAACCATAAGGAAAATTTTTAAATTTCTCATACTACTTTGCATCCCATATGTTATTCAGTCTTTATAACAACTCTGTGAATATCCCCCATTTTAATGTAAATAAACTAAATCTCAGAAGTTTTAGATGACAGAGTTACCAATCTGGTATTTTAAATTGCATCTACAGACCGTGGATACACAGACCCTAAATGCTAGAAATCTAATTATTTCAGTCACAGCTTAATGTGATCAAGGATATCCTTGCAAACCAACCAAAATGTTTTCTTCAGTTCTCTGTATTCAGTATCCTAAATAGGTTCTCATATATAGTCTATTGGAAAAGAGAGCATGGATAAGTTTTAACATAGTTCCCTGGATAGTTTTGCTGCTTTTACACTTTAATTGTTGAAGTAAAATAATGAAAATGTTTTTATGGTTGAGAAAATGTTTGGTTTCTTGTTGATACATCAATCCCAGATTGACTACCAGCTCTGGGGTCTTATTAATAGAGTTACCACATTTCGCATGAGCTTGAACTCTGAATATAACATGGAGGCTGTAGTCCAGCACTGTCTCAGGACTTTGTCACAGAAGTACATAATCTGGTTGCATCAGAACAGAAGGAATAAACCTGTTGCAGCAGAATCTACCACAGTTGTGTAGATATGACCATACAGTTGAATTTCCTACTTCCACTCTTAGATATTCATGAAAAGCTCTATCTTTAGATTAGGTGGTTAGTTAAAGGAATACTTACATTTCACATGTGCATTTACCCATCTTGTCCACTATAATTTTGCTGTCTGGTCTCAGAAAGGGGGAAAAAAACCTTTGGACAATACTTATTTTTTTGACTGGGTTAGTTTCTTCTTCTTAAGCAGATTGTTGTCATCTCTTCTCTTCTTTTGAGTCCAATATTCCTATAGTTTATGTCGATGGCTCTTAACGAAATGATGAAATGTTTCCAGAAAGCACACGGATTTGGAACTCTCTCTTGTTATGTTTATATTAGGCTTTATTTTAAAGGCAAGTGAGACTGCTTCAAATAAAACAACCCCAAGCTTCCAAGAAACAGTTAAGAGAAAGCAGAGACGAGCAGAAACACGCCTTCACTAACACTCACACGGTTGCCATGGACGTTCACAAGCAGTGGGAGAACACAGAGACGAACTGGCACAAGGAAAAGATGGAATTACTGGACCAGTTTGACAACGAAAGGAAAGAATGGGAAAGTCAATGGAAGATCATGCAGAAGAAAATAGAAGAGGTACAAGTTGATTTGTTTTGAATGCATGGTAAAGTTAAAGCTCAGAATAAAAATTCTGTTTAAGTTTGTATTGGAAACCATTTCAATTTTCTTATTCCACCTAAGAGATGCATGTCTCCGTGACATTTACTAGACCAAAAATAGCATAACCTTACCCAGTGGTATCACAGGGACTATGCCTTGCTTGAAAATTAAGAACTTGAAATAACACTCTAAAGTGTATCAATTTATTATTTTCTGACTAGAGCGCCTTATCAAAAGTGAGGTATGTATTTTGCATGAGTTTTCAAATATAGGGCCCAGGATGAGGACGTAAAAAGGGCGTAATTGGTGGAACATATGTTATCAAAATTACAATTAGACGTTAAAACAGAGGTCTTTCCTAAGATGATTTATGAATAATGTCTGCTAAAGGAGATTACATATCAAAAGGAGTATCATATAGCAAACAGAAAATGACAGTGGACATGATATTTATTCTGGCAGGGTGTGCCACATTTATTTGCACATTTATTAGGAAGGGCTTATGAAAAATGACATGCCACGACTCTGCTACAAATAGTTCTTGTATCCCCATTAACCATCCCTCAGTCTGCTGGGCCTGGAATATTTTCTGTAAGTATTTACATTGATGTGTATTTAATCTTGCTCCAACTGAAAATTATTTATATTTATCTTGCTTTTTTCTGATAACATCCATGGTATTGACTTAGACGGTTTTGTGCACATTGCCAAAGTGGTTATTTTAACAAACTCCTTGGCCTTTATCCACAGGCAATCAAAGCTGATGCTTTGTGTTTATAGTGCAAATATTTGTCTTATTAACAACTATGTAATTGGTTGTGAATAAAATACAAACTGGCATGCTAAATGGAAAAATCAAAGAGTAGCTATTCCTCTAAAATAGAGCTGAGATGGCAGGCATGTAGTGAACGATTAGAGATTGAAAGGAGAATCCACTTCTCGTCCCTCTAGAGTTTGGAAAATGTGTTTTGTTCACTTAACTCCTCCACCCAGGCACTCGGATTGGATCCACAGGAGATGCCTGGGTCAAAACAGAATCCAAACTCCAATTAGAAACCTGAAGTCATGGGTCATTGGCTCCCAAAGGTTTGGATGGTCCAGGTAGTTAACAGTCTCAGATAATTCTAGCATCCAATCAAAATAATTTAAGGAGTCAGAATTAGTCTAGCCAATTGTTTAAGCCATGTAGTTAAAACAACCTGCATCTGGTTAATTTTGTTATTGTCGAGTAATTATTCTGACAGCTCTGTAGAGTCCATCTATGGTAAATATTAGCCATATCAATTAGCAGGAATTAAGCATACTTTAAACAGGATGATAGTCCATAGAAATACTATCCATTTCTGCATCAAGGAGACAGAAGAGCTGTAATTTTTTTTCTTAGACAGTAGCTGTGATGCTATTTATGTCTTGCTGTCTGAAGTATACAGCTCCATACCTGGGAATATGTTTAGATAATGTGCTTACACTTAATACCCATTGATGATGCTCTTCATCTGAATAGTAGCATTGTGCTCCCTTTATCATACTAATATATATTTCTTTTCTACTCCCAGCTTTGTAGCCTGTGAGAACATACCTTTTATATATCCCTTCTTATAGGCTGCAAAGCTGGGAGTAGAAAAGATTAAGGAAGACAGCAGGAAAGTATCCACACATGTCACAGAGAATGAAGGCAATCTTTTAAACTAAAAAAATCAACACCCGAAAAAAATTATAACATGGCACAAGCATAATAGACTATATCTGTTTAACAGTTATCACTAAGTTCTGTGTATTAAATCAGACACACATTATTAAGCCATGTATTAGAGAATTGTAGATTCCCAAGTGTACACACATAACTCTGGTGATTCCAAGTGATAATATCATCTAGTGAGAGGATCCAGCGTTGGATAATTAAGATGCTAATGATTCTCTGTTCAGCCTCTATCCACAATCATTGCATTTCGTTTGCAAATCCAACATGTAGATACTTTGATCATTTGAAACCTGGAATAATACAGATAGAAACCCGGGATAGAGTTAATAGATGCCTTAGAATTTCTTTTTTAGTCACATTGTAATCTTTCCTGCTTGTCTCCTGTGTTCAGATGATCAGATAACCATTGACAGGGGTGGGTACCAGGTAACACAGATTCTCTTAAACAAAATAAATGGTTTTCCATCAATAACATTATGTTACTTGGTTATTAATACCTCTCTTAAGTCCCAAGAGAACTTAAAATAGGATATAAAATTCTATATAAGGTAAAATATGCCAAAACTAGAAGAGAAAGATGAGATGAAGACAAGAGGAAGGATCGTATGTGAAATGCATGCAGCAAGTCTATCTTCCTAGTAACTAGCACAAAAATTATCAGATGCATATTTCTCAATATTCAAAATACAAAAGCAAACCTATTTTCCAGGAATAGTACTTTTGTCCCTGATTTTAAACTACAGAAATTTTTTTCTTACCCATGGTTTTTCGAAAAGAGGACAATGTCACCAGCAGCATCCTTAGATTTTTTTTTTTTGTAAAGATTGGCACCTGAGCTAACAACTATTGCCAATCTTTTTTTTTTCCTGCTTTTTCTCCCCAAGTCCTCCCAGTACTTAGTTGTATGTTTTAGTTGTGATTCCTTCTAGTTGTGGCATGTGGGACGCCGCCTCACCATGGCCTGACAAGCAGTGCCATGTCCGCACCCAGGATCAGAACCAGCGAAACCCTGGGCTGCCGAAGCAGAGCGCACAAACTTAACCACTCGGTCACGGAGCCGGCCGCAGCATCCTTAGATTTAATGTAGTACTTTTGAGAGTTGCTTCTTGTAATATCCTTCAAGGTCAGGCAAAATCATAATGCCCACAACAGTTCAGTATGAATAATTTTACAGGGGACAACACAATTGATTCATGGCTGCAATCTGCTGCTATTCTGATTGATCTTGTGATAGATTTATGAATATCTAAGGAAATAAATGTACTGTGCATCCTTCAGGCATCAACTGTATATAGTGCTTCTCTCACCTGAGATTTGGGTAAATATTGAGCAGCAATAAATCTGTATTATATTCCTTGAATAATAGATGTGGTGCAGATATAAGTTGTGGATTTAAAATGTAGAGTCATGTGCTTCAATAGTTTTCTGACAGTCTCCTTTGAAATTTGACAAGCTTTCCCAGAACTCAAAGAAAAAGCCAGTCATCCCTCTGGGGCCGGCCCTGTGACGCAGCGGTTAAGTTCACACGTTCCGCTTCTCAGTGGCCCGGGGTTCGGCGGTTCGGATCCTGGGTGCGGACATGGCACCACTTGGCAAAAGCCATGCTGTGGTAGGCGTCCCACATATAAAGTAGAGGAAGATGGGCATGGATGTTAGCCCAGGACCAGTCTTCCTCAGCAAAAAGAGGAGGATTGGCAGATGTTAGCTCAGGGCTAATCTTCCTCAAAAAAAAAAAAAAAAAAAAAGCCAGTCATTCCTCTCTTCAGGGGTGAGCTGAAAGAGTGCCTGCAGGTTAAACTAAGCCCTCATCAAGAGATAATTTGGAGTCTACTTTAAGATAGACTGATAGATGGTCAAAGCTTTAGAGTTCTATTATATCACTTAGGGGGTCACATTTGTTTTAGTCAGGGTGAGGAGCTTTTTTAGAATGGGTATAGCCTTGGCATTAAAAAAATCACAGTAATATCCAGCTCTTACCAAGGTAACTTCCAAAGGAAACATCCTTTGATTGTAAAACGTGTATTTAGAAAACAGTGAACTGATTTAACATATGAGATTCTCAACAGTTAAATTGGCATACGAGTAGGACCATTTATTTCAAAAACAGGACTGTAATATTAGTTAAATTCTTGCTTCTCTCTGAAACCAATTAGAGAGCATGGCCAGTAATTGATTCAGGTCGTTCAATTTTGTGACTGCTTCTGTATCATCATGACATCTATATATAGATACAGGCTTATTTTATTTTTAAAGGAGTTTCTTTCTACTCCGAAAGATAGAAATTACCATCCATGCTTTGACCTACTAAAAATAGCCTTTATGGTTCATCAAACTGTTTCGGCTAATCCAAATTTTAGAAGCACTGTTCAGAGGCATAAGCATTAATACCCGGGGCAGCATATAGTACTATAGCAAAAAGACCCTCACAACAGTGTGCTTAGTATAAAAAATATTGACAGAGTGAATTAGGGGGCAGAAAAAGTTTTTTCTTTGTTTTTCTTACAGCTTTGCCGTGAAGTAAATCTTCGGAGGAAAATCAACATGAGTGAACGTGCTAAGATCATTGATCTTGATCATAAGAAAGCCATTCAAGAACAAGTAGTAAAATCGTCTTCAAATTACCCCAATTGTGGACAACGTGAATTTACAGGGATGAATCACAGGGATGATCTGGAAAAAGGAAATGAAACAGAGCAGAGCTTACTCAGTGAAGGAAATCAAATGTGTAAGGAACAAACAGCAAGAAAAAAATCAAAAGTCGTGTTCATGGATCCTTTGGCCACAGACAACCAAAAGGAATGTGACGCCTGGCCTGACCTGAGGACTTCTGAGGAAGAGAGCAAGAGCTGTTCTGGCGCCCTCACCACAGTAAGTAAGATGTGATTGGCCTAGAACTCTTGCTAAGTAAATATTTACATTTCAAAGTGCTAACATGCTATTGCTTATATGTAAAGGCTCTTGAAGAACTTGCCAAAGTTAGTGAAGAATTGTGCAGCTTTCAAGAGGAAATTCGAAAGCAATCTAACCACAGAAGGTAGGCCGGTATATCTATGATTATTTGGAAAATTAAGAAAAAATATTATTTTCAATTAATGAATCCAAACTGCCTCTTCCACACACTTAGTGAGAATTAACAATGAGTTATTAAAATCTATCGTAGAAGATAAAAATTTTCAGTGTGTATTTCTCTGTTCACTAGTTCTTCAAGCAAATTTTCTAATTCTCTTTGCAATTTGGCTATTAGGAATGCTTTACCCATTTGTTGTTTAGTCAGGAGGTACCTCCATGATAAATTCACAAGCATCTTCTAATGTAGTTCCTTTTAATTTTGAGTATTTCACCGGTGGAAAAGTATACAGCAGGGTTAATCCAGTTAAATACATCTTTAAACTATGTCAGATTTAACAATGTGGTGTTTTAATTACATAATGATGTTCTACTGAAATATTTTATACGTGAGTTATTTATTTCTTTACATTCATTATGTATATAATGGAAGCATACATAATTTTCAGAACAACATATTGTAAGTATGTACACACATATGTACAATGGTATAAAAAGCTTCAGTTCAGAAACACCTATATAATTGTCAAAGCAAGCTTTAGCCAAATTAAAAAATAATTATGGAATTTTCTACAAGTTAAGTAAAGGTGGATTGTTCTAGGATCAACATCTATCTCCCAGTGAGGCAGTATGCTTTCCTCTTTGAAAGCTACAGCAATGTGTACCCTTATTTTTCTTTAGCTCTTAGGAAGCTCAGGGAGAATTTTTGTACTGACTTAAACAATAGATTTTCTTATCCAACCATGTTTTATACATTATTTTACCATCTACTTGTCCATTTAGCTTTTTCCTCCTATTCTCTGTTAATGCATACTTATCTATTTATTGTAAGCTTTCTCAGAATATTTTATAAGTTGAAAAGATATAAATATGATTTATATTTATCAATATGATTAATTAACTTTCATTTTTGAATCCATATTGCTGCTATATTTAGGTTTTTATTTATTTATTTTGTTTTTGAGGAAGACTGGCCCTGAGCTAACATCCATGCCCATCTTCCTCTACTTTATATGTGGGACGCCTGCCACAGCATGGCTTGACAAGCGGTGCATAGGTTGGCACCCGGGATCCAAACCGGTGAACGCCGGGCAGCCATAGCGGAACGTGCACACTTAACCGCTGTGCCACCGGACTGACCCATAGGTTTTTATTTTGAGGGAACTCAGAAAAAGACTTACTTGCCAATTTTCTTTTACAAGTCACACTTGGTATAATATGCTCCTCGTTGCTCCACGACCTTTAGAAAAAAGTTCAGAATCCTTAATACATAATTCGAAGACATTCCAATTTAACCTCGTGTTTGTCTCTTCTATTCCTTCATCCTCCCCACCTCCTTTCTAACCCTCCGCACCAAAGTGCTCAGTGTTCCTCGAATAACCACACAGTTTTTATTACAGCTCACTTTGCCTATCACCTTCTACTCCACTCACCCAAAAAAGTCTTACTTTACTTTCAACCCCAAATGAAACCCTGAGTTTAGTATTATTCATGTCTCATTGCACTTTTATTCAGATTTCTGTCATACTACTTAGAACGTTATTTCAAATTCAGGGAGAAGAACTTGAACTCACATGACATAAGGAGTAGGAATTCAGTAGGCAGAGTTGAGGTAAAGAAATGGCAGGAAAAAAACCCCATGGAAATGGGAATGTCAATAGCAGACACCCAAGAGACTGCAGAGTCTAGTCTGATTGTAGATGAAGTTGCAGATAATAGACAAAATGAGAGACAAGCTTGGAAAGATAGTTTGACTCAGAGTAGGTAAAGCCTTGAATGCAACACTGAGGTGGACTTTGTCCTACAGTGTAAGGGACTTGGAGGTTTTGACTAGGGGATTTACAGAGAAATGATGTTTAAGGAAGTTGTAACTCCTTTTCCTAAAGCAGAAATCCATTGCTTAAGCTATGGTTTCTTTTAAGAGCCTCTCCTAAATAAATTTATTACTAATATATACCATGTTTTATAATCGTTTAGGATGAAGTCAGACTCTTTTCTCCAGGAAATGCCAAGGGTAATTAGTATGCCTCATGGAGACCACATGATCAGTGATGGCCAGTGCATTCTTCCAATCAATTTAGAAAAAGACAAACCGAAAAATAGAAAGAAACTAAACTGTACCAGTGTGCTCCAAAGCAATTCTGTGAAAAAATGTGGAATTGATACAATTGATCTGCCAAGAAATGAAACTCCACCAGTTCCTCCTCCAAGAAGCACATCTCGAAATTTTCCCAGCCCATATTCTGAACAAGCCCATGAAAGTCTGAAGGAGAGTTTAGACCACAACAGCCGGGTAGCCCAAGGGGGTCAAGGTGAAAGGAACAGCAATCCTCATTTCCTTTTGAGGCGCAATGAGATGCCTACGCTGTGTCTAAATGAAGGGAAGTCTTTGAAAGATGGTATCATGTTTTCTTCTCTGGCACCAGAAGCCAAAATAGATAACAAGCCTCCATATAATGAAAGTGTTGGACTTAGCATGTGGGCATTCGACGTTGGGAAAAGTACCAAAAATAGTCCCTCTACATCATGGTTTCAGAAAACCTGCTCTGCTCCCAATAAGCCAAAATATGAATATGAAAAGATGATCCCAGATCATCCTGCTAAATCTCATCCTGATCTTCATATAAGCAATGACTATAGCGCTTCAGTGACACAGAGCAGTGGCCCACTTAGAAGTTTCAGTTGTGGCTTTGAAAAGTCTGCTAGGAATGAAAAGCTAGCAGTGAAGACTGATGAATTTAACAGAACTGTGTTTAGAACAGATAGACATTGTCATGCAATACAGCAAAATCAAAGCTACTCAGGATCATCTGAAGATCGTAAGCCCTGTGATACCTTAATTACTCATATAGGTAACATATCAGAAGATGACAATGTATCTGATATTCTGAAAACCAGTGCCCACCTGCCTGTGCCCAGGGAAAATGTGCCTGATAATCCCACCAAAAAATCTACAACAGGCCTAGTCAGACCAAAGCAAGAACACGTAAGTCCTAGCAGTTATCGGAACATGCTCCACGAGCATGACTGGAGACCAAGTAATTTGTCTGGCCGACCAAGATCAGCTGATCCTAAGTCAAATTATGGTGTTGTGGAAAAGCTGCTGAAAACCTATGAGACATCAACAGGGTCTGCATTACAAAATTCTAAGTGCTTCCAGGATAATTGGACCAAATGTAATTCTGATGTCAGTGGTGGGGCCACATTAAGTCAGCATTTAGAAACACTCCAAATAGAACAAGAGCTTCAGCGAAAGGCAGCTATGTTTGGGGCACAGCAAGTGAAGCAAGGAGCAGATTGGAAAAAGATAACAGAGGTGAGAAAGCAATGAACATATATTGGTAGAACTCCATCTATTTTTGGAATAGCTCAGAGCTATTGCCTGTTCATATCAATAGAATGTAAGCAAGTGTTTGGCATCTTCTTAACTTCTTGACCTTGCATTTGTGTATAAATATAGACCTTAGCATTGTCACTCAACATGAACGTTTTATAGTTTTTAAGAGTAGGAGTAACCCATTATAACTTTTTTCTAAATTCTGAAATGGAATAAAATAGATGTAATAAATGGGCATAAGACCCTCAAGATCAAATATTTGTTATAAGTTTCTTTCTTTAAAAAATACTCCAAATGTGCATTTGTTGATTTATAGAATTTTATTCTTTTAAAGTGTTTATATTTTTAAAAGTAAATGGGGAATAGTTCAAAAATAACTTGCACTTTTCAGTTATTAGCTATAATTGCTTCAGTTATTCCCAGCATTTGATTCATGTTCTTTCACATGGGATTAGTCACATGAATGTGAGTATGGGTAAAACGCATCATTTAAATTAGTGCCTTATAAAGTTCTCTTAATAGCTTGAAGAGCTAAAAGGCAAGTACATGAAAATAAAAAATGATGTGATAGCTTAAAGATTTTTAAGGTCATTCTTTTTTGTATAAATTCTTAGCATGGAAATTGCCAAAAAAAAAAAAGATATTTAAATAAACTGTTTCCTTTTTTGTTCCAACCTGTTTGCAAAAGAATATAATCTTCATTAGTTATAGGCTAAAAAGAGGTTGACGAGATTGCTATTTACAATGATGAGCTACCCAACAGTCCCTTTGTATGCATAATTTACTGAACATTACAACATGACATATTGTTACAGTTGGCCAATGCTTTGAAAATCCCAGTTTTACATAATGCAGTGTTTATGCAGCATAGTTTTAAGCTATGCAGGTTCCTCTTTCTGGTGTAAAAAATTATTTTTATGTGGTTTTCAAACCCTAACAAAAATATCGGTTTTCATCTATTTTATCAGAAACCTTACCTATTTCCACAAAGTACAAATAATTATCCTGCTTTTTTATTTCTCTGTTTTTTAGTCGAGCCGATAAATACCTGTAAGCTTCTGTAGCTTCAGATTGCAAATGGAAACATTTATACAATAACTAGCCCAAATTCTCATTACCTAACAAGAAATATTACTAAATATTTCCCATTTCTACGTTAATTGGGGGTTTGGGAGGGGTCCTCTGCTGTAGACCCTTAGGAGTAGTTCTCCAACCTCCTTCCCTGGAAAGAAATGGAAAAAAATAAAATTCCAAAGAGATAAAAAGAAAATTCAGGTTACTGTCATAGAAATAGAGACTATCCTCACTGCCTATGTCAGATGAAAGAGCACAGGCTTTGTTAAGAAGGTCAAGAAGAGCCAAAGTTATAAAATGTGTCCTGGAGGCTTTTTAGTTTTTTCAATTGCAAGGGTCCAAGAATGCATTTCTTCCATTAAAATATATAGAAAGAAAAGAAGGAAGAAATGAAAGAAAGAAAAGGAAAGAGAAGGAAAAGGTTTTCACTCAGCAGAGATGCCCAATATAGATAGTAATCGTTTATTAGCAATTAGAGTGAAGTTATATTTAAAATATTTTAATGATAATTTTGAAACTTTTGAGAGAGAGTGACTGGTTCTTAACAAAAAAAAAGCATCAGGTAAATCATTTTAGTGATTTGTGTACCTTTTGCTTATGATCTCTAAAAGTATCAATAACTTGACATAAATGTACACAGTTTCTTTTACAAGTTATCTTTTTATTTTTAAATAACACTAAAATGTCCTAATATCCCACTAAGAAACATGTATAGTTTTATCATATCAAAGTTATCTAATATGAACTTTTGAATCCTCAACTCATTAGTTCTAAAAAGAGATCAGTTGTATTAAAATTTGTCACCATGAAGAAATCTGCAAGATTTATCAAATCTTATTACAGATTTTAAGTATCTTATTAGAAAGTGAATTACTTTGATTAAAACATTCAAGACCACAAATATTAAACAAATATTTTCTTTAGTTTTTGATACTTTTTCTTACCTGTAAATGTGCTAATACATTAATCCCATAGTTGAAATTCATAATATATTGAGCCCATTATTTGTGCCTGTATAGTGCGATGAATGTCTTCATTTGTGTCATAGGAATCCATGGCAGTGACATCCTCACATGGAAGAGGGTTTTCCCGACCTGCTAGACCAGCAAATCGCCGTCTCCCGTCCAGATGGGCATCCAGATCACCATCGGCGCCCCCTGCCTTTCGGAGAACTGCCCACAGTTATACCGTTTCTCCGCGATCTGAAGCATCGATGGTCTGAGTCTCTGTCCTGGATTGCTAGGTTGCAAAAGTCGCAATTGCCAGACAGCGTTCTGAGTGTTTACAGCCAATCGTCTCTTCAGTATCTTTCAAGATCACTGGGACAAACAATTTAAATCTTAACTTCCCCTCAGTCTTCAGTGTTTTTAATCTATAGAATAATTATCTTCCTTTATTTTGATTTCTTAGATCAGAATTTTTTAATGCCATCCTCATGAAATTTGCCAATATGATTTAAGTTGAAACAATGTACTATATTGTATATTCTAACTTTCTTGCAAGTGGCAGAAAAAGCAAGGTTATGTGCATGGCCACGTGTTTGTAGGCGCATGTGTTGAAATAGGAAGTAACTTAGTATGTATTTAGATAAGAAAACCTTATGTGCTAGTGTTGACTTTGAAATTATAACATGAATACCTATATATTCTTTGTGTTTATTTAAAATTTTTAAAAATATACAGTATTATTTATATTTTGTAAACCTTTTAATAGGTATCCACTTAAGGCATTTGAGGTACGTATATTAACTAACTGCTTCCTTGGCCCCCATTGAAAAGTAATTATACACATGTCTAACGTTGGTAGATTTCTATATACAACTCATAATTTCTTAACCCATATGAGGATAGACTAATACCATTGATCTCCTTGTTTTCTCTTTTCAATGAATGAAATTGTCACAAGTTTAACAGATCAGCCTTCTAAAGCAAACATAAAATGTTCACAAAAGCTTTGCTATATCAGTCGGTAGTCTTACAGCTTGCACCGTATACTTGATACTCAGAGCCAGTATCATGAGACTGCCTTATAAACGACATGACTAAGTAATGAATTTATTTTGTCAACTTCAGTAACAAACATTCCTTAAATGGGATATGAAAAGAAATTCAATTATGTTGAATTCTACTTTTTGTTAAATTTATTGTAAGCTTTTAGTTCAGCTACTTTATTTGGAGTCATACATATTGAAAGGTAAGTCATTTACTTTCGCCTTTTTTCTGATGTTTTCCCTAAAATAACTAGATGAAAGACTAATCCACTTTTTTATTAACAAGAAAAATCAGGAAGGATATTTCATTGAAAGCTGAGTTATAATATATTTCTTAGAGTGTGCTACATTAAAAAGCCTTAAAGTAAACTTTGGCATCCATGAGTAGCATAAGAAACAGAAACAGTTTTTTTGGCCAGAAATTGCGAATAGTGAACACATAAAATCTGTATTGAGAACTAACAGAAATATGAATGTCGAGGTGCTTGAAATTCTACATGGAAGCTCTTAGAAGCAACTTTGCTCGCCATTGTCTCTTATAAAACCACCTATGTTATTAGAACATTAACTCTATTTAAGCTTTTCTTTTACTACAAAAAAGGTTAAGGAATTCTTATGACAAAAGTATTCAAAAGGCCTTCTGCTTACAATATATTTTCACAATTTGGAGAAATTCACTTCATTGTATACCACAACTTGAGGTAAAGTAATAATTTTCAAATCCCAGACTGCCTTAAAAGGCTCAAGACTGTTGCATAGTGACGGACTGATTCATGCTTTCCAATAAAGAGAGTTTCCAAGAATTGAGCTGAATTAAACTTCTAGAATGTGAGGTTGGAGCAGATGCAGATGGTAAGTAAGGGGTATGGATCTGCTCTTAATTCTTCTTTCTTTCAGGGATATCCTTTTCCATAGGAAGCTATCAGAGAAAAGTAATCTAGACACCAAATGAAGTCACTGATATAATATGCTTTTCATCTAGAGGGAAGAAAACACTAGGGAGGTGGTAGCCTGCGGCATAAAATGATGGACCTGTTAACGAGATGCTGCTGTGTGATATTGCAGAGCCTGCGTAAGAACTGTGCAACATCTCTGCTCCTCTCCATCACCACCCCAGGGAGTCTGATGCGGATCTGTGTTTCTCTTCTTTAACTACTTGTCAGAATATTGAGGATCACTTTCTAAAAAGTAGATTCCTGACTTCACCCCATAATTACTAAAGCAGAATTTCCAGGGGTGGGGAGTGGGAATCCTGAATCTTTAGTAAAACAAAGCAAACTATTTGATGATTAGGGGGATTTGGAAGCAGTGACATTGGTTGATACCCTAGTGGATGGGTATGGTTGGGGAGTCCCGCTTCTTCCCTGGAACTTGCCTTTGTTACCTGTAAATTTCAAAGGTTCTATTGTCAGGCTTCGCAATTTTAAGCCACCTTTTCTATTACCATTTCAATGAAACAGTGGGACACATTTTAACATTTTGTGTTAACTAAAATCATAGAATATTAAAGCTGAAAAGAACTTAGCATACAGTCCAACTCCTTGAATGTAAGGATGAAGAAACTAAAACAGATTATTTGAATGTTCTGTTTTCTCTCTTAGAATATTTTATAATTTTTCTATGAAAACAACCTATGGGTAAATGGAAATTATCCTTGAAAAACATTTTTCTGATGTATTGTGATTTTTAACTGGTAGTTTTTCTACTTTGCATGGGCATTGTCTTCCCAACAACGTGCCATTCATTATGCCATCATCGCTGGACTTAAGGGATTTGTAAACATTTCAGAAATATCTGACTAGAAACACTTGTGTTAATAGAAGTTTTCCCTAGCAGCTTTTGGGGGAAAAATCCAAGTTATTTCAACAGAAGGTCGCTGATATTATGGGTTGACCTCAGAAAGGAATAAGAGTGAAGCAGAGAAGAGTGCTTGAGTTTCTTTGCATGTGTGTGTTTGTGTGTGTGTGTGCACGCACAATGCTTGCACACGATTTTCCTGTATTGCCTATGTCCACAACCGAATATAAAAATATAAATGACTTTTGCATAATTCACCTTATCGAAAATTAGCCACAACTTTCATTTTTTTTACATGGACAATGAAGATGATCAGATATTATCATGCACGAAGCACAGTTTACTTCTACAGAGAGCATTTAGCCAGACTCCATGTCATCCTGAGAAAACATCTGGACCTTAAAAACAGAATCTGCTGCGGGCCAGCCCGGTGGCGCCGCTGTTAAGTTTGCACGTTCCGCTTCTTGGCGTCTCGGGGTTTGCCGGTTCGGATCCCAGGTGCGGATGTGGCACCACTTGGCACGCCCCGCTGTAGTAAGTGTCCCACGTATAAAGTAGACGAAGATGAGCACGGATGTTAGCTCAGGACCAGGCTTCCTCAGCAAAAAAGAAGAGAACTGGCAGTAGTTAGCTCAGGGCTAATCTTCCTCAAAAAAAAATTAAAAAAACAGAATCTGCTTCCCTACAAAGATTTTTAAAATTATTTTTAGGCACATCTGCTGACAAACAAGACTTGCTGTTGAAATCTCCTTCAGCTCTTGGAAGCTATCAAACAAAATAGGTGTGGAAACACCTGCTGTGGCATCTGTATACATTGAGAACATTTTGATTTTTCTACGGTGATCTTCAGTAAAGCTGAAAATTTTATAAAGTCTAAATTCAGATATGTACACAGTTCTACCTAGCTCCTTCTAAAATATCTCTATATAATAGAATCTAAAAGTCAAGCCCGCCTGAATTCCTGCACAGACACAACTCCACATAATTTCTCGTACACTGACATCCACTCTGTGCCCATTTAGCTACTCATGGAGTCTGATTAAGTTTTGTTTGAAAAAGTAATACTCCTCTGAAATCTGCCTTTACAAGGTAAAATTCATTAAATTATTTTTAGGCAGATTCAGAGTTCCGTCACCGTACTATTTTGCTTTAAATTCTGCATATTTCTTCCTAAGAAGCAAGTACCTTTACCCAAATTTGTAACTATGACTTATTTACTTTATCATAGCCCAGAAAATACGCTCCTTCATAAAATGAGCTTCATAAAGTAAAACTCAAAATAAAGATTTGGAGGAGGACCTTTCAGGCAAGTATCTACTGAACATTTTTTACTGTAGGAATTTTTCTTGGCATAGGAAGTAGTTTTTGTTTCATTGGGGAAAAAAGCATAAGGCTTAAAATCCGATACATATTGCAATATCTTATGAATCCAACAGGGAGGATTGGCAAATTCTGAAAAAAATTCTGCTTGTATAAAGCTGTTATGGAATCTAGATGGGAGGGATCAGTCTAGAATAGGAAGGACCTTAGAAGTCACGCAGAACAATCTCATTTAGAAGTGACAAACCTGAAACAGCATGTTCTGCATGGCTGCCAAGGTTGCAGGGATGGGAACCAAGCCAAGCTCCAACAGCAGTGTCCTGCCCTCGCTGTATACCCATGTGCATCTATGACTTGATGGTTTGCAAAGCATGTTCATATTCCTTGATTTATTTACTTCTTACAATGAAACTTCAAGGCAGCCATTGTGATTTCTAATTACAGCAGGAAAAATTAAATAGCTGAGATAATAGAATAAATGTTTCCAAAAAAAAGTATTTAGAAAGAAACAGTTAGCTCTTCAGACTCCTAGTCAGACTATTTTCACAAAGAAGAGGAAGAGACGGCAAAGAGTGAACAATTGTGTTTTATGCATGACAATGAAATTGTTTATTTTGCTTACATTGAGAGTTTCTCTTAATTTTGTCTTTCAATGACCTTAACCAAAAGTCATCATTCATGATTTATATGGTTTCGATGGTTTCAAGAGATCATATTCAAGAAATCACAAAGAAAGCTCACTTTATCAAAATATTTTTCATTTTTAATGCCTATACTCTGGTATTATGTAAATTTTGTATGTAGGCCAAAATGTTGAAGGTAAAACCAATAAGTATTTCAATAAATAGCCAAGCAATCCTTATCTATAGCATCAACTGAATCCTGACCTCCTCAGTCTTCAAAAGAATCACAGAAAATTTTCATGCTATACATCTTCAGTGTACTTCAGAGTAAATGAGACCATTTTGCTGGAAACACGTAGTTATTTTCAATTTATAATCTCAATCCAACCTTAATTGTGTCTCACCGATTTCTTTTTGAGGCTTTATTCTCCAATTAAATTATTTACTCATGTAATTTTATAAAAATCATTAAACAAATTTAATACAGGTATTTGGGATCTGCAGATTTTTTTCTAGATAATGCTGTTCAGCCTCAAAATAATGCCGAATTACCTAACCTGAATTACATATTTTTTCATTTCAATCTTTGCAAGAAATTTTGTGTTAAAATTAACTCAGTAAAATGTTCTCTGAATTAATGATATCTGGTGTGAAATAGTTAATTTGCAATGAAAGCCAGGCAACCATTCACAATACTTTTAAAGAAAGTAAATGTAAGAGTAAAAGCGGACGATAGTCTCTATACATTAAAATTCAGGAGATAAATCACTGGGAATAAAGATTCTTCCTGGGAAATCCAAGGCAAGGAGAGGGGAGCTGAGATGAAATATCACCTTGTTAAAAAGGAAACTCGTGGTGGTGTAGCCCAGTGAGTCAAAGCTAAATAAATTCCTGATGTATTCAACTCAGTAAAAGCAAGCAGTAGGCTTTCCCTGGCAATTCAAGAACCTGCAGAAAGCACAACATCAGGGACTCCAGGGTGGACCATTCTCAGGAGTCAGGCAGGTGACATCCTCAAGGAGATTCTTCATAAAACAGCAGACTCGATGCTGAGTCCAGGGCCAGGGTAGGAATGATGTGTCCAGGAAAGGATATTGGCAAATGCAGGATACTAGATCAAGAAGCCCAGTCCTGGGAATCAGCATGTAGGAAAGTTGAGATGCAGTTAGAGGTAAGGAGGGAAATTTTCATTGAAAATAGGAATGAAGAGGTCTTCACCAACACACCAGATCTTTACTGAAGTTGGGAGGCAGGAAGATTTGGGTTGCAAATGATGGACCGATTTGTAGGCGACTAGGAGTGTAACCATCACAAAGCTGAAATAAATGGAGGGTCAGTGCAGCTTGAGCTCTCATCTGGGATATTTTTATAAACTAAAATTTATAGGAGGCCATCAGAGGACCCTACTGTGAGGGATTAAAAAAAGACAGGTAAAGATGATGAGGTGTGGACTGATAACTCTCTTCTCTTCACCTTCTATTTATTGTTATTTTCTTGTGACTCTATCACCAGAATCTAAAATTTTTATCTAGATAAGCTGATAAAATAAGCCATCTATACCCTCATATAATAGATCATAGAGCAAAGTTAGATACCCTGGAAATTTAAAGTGATATTTTTCTCCAATAAAAATTTAAAAATAGGCACATAATCGGAGTAAGACCATTTTTAGAAGAACTTAGAAATTACACAACATTGTATATATGAAGTGAGTGAGCATAGGGAACACGCAAATTGCATCCAAGAATAGAATATGGTCTCAAAGAAAAAAATACAGTGTGATTATAACTAAAAATGTAAAACTTGACTGCTCTGATCTCTGTCTGAATGGAAAGGAGATGGACTGCATGGAGCCCAGGAAAAGGTACCCTGAGAGCAAGAATATGCAGTGCTGGTCCGCTGCTGTCCAGTGGAAAAGGCTAGAGTCTGAGAACATTACATTTCTGGCCACAAGACTATTCTGTCGTGGAAGCAGGAGGCTCCCCCAGACTGATCTGTGCCCCACAGATATCCCTCAACATCATCCAATTCCATCAGTTCACTCTCCACGCTAACTCAAGCAGCTTCAGATTCTCAAATTAACTACCTAGATATTTAGAGAAGTAAGAGAGCATCTAGACCAGTGTTTCTTGAATGTTTCCAGAAAGTTCCCTAATAGCAAAGAAAAGAAATGGCTATCCAAACCTCTCTGATGGTGTCTAAAATTCTTCAAATTGGGGGGATTGTATCTTGAACATTTTTACAGTCTTTAAAACAAAAGAGATTTTGTCTGCTTTGTTCACTGATTGTTCCAAGAACTTAGAAAGGTGCCAGCACATAGTAGGCTCGATAAATATTTGTTGAACAATTAACAAAAATTTTAAATGTTTTAATCACTTGCTATCAGGAGACATAAAACAGATTTTCCTCTCTTCAGCCTTCTTTACTCACAGCTGGACTGAATTTACTTATTTCATAAAATTGAGCCAACTTGAATTTACATTGTATAATAATTTCTCTTCTTGTCAGTGTTACCATATTTTGAGACTGTGAACTCACTTAAAAGTTTGCAGGCAAATTGAAATAGTTTTTTTTTTACTGTTTTTGCAAACTTTATAAATGTAATCCATAAGGCAAGATGACGAGAACACTATCAAAGAGATAGTACACCGGAATGGTGAGACGATTGCTGGTGGACATTTCATTAAGCATCTTTTAGCTGACAAGTCAAATGATTTATGTCATGTGAAATATCGTAAGGCTATCTCTTTTATTGTTTTAGGGGGAAAATAGTTGAAGGGCCTTTCTGAAGGAAAAAAATAACATTATATGAGCTAACTTTTATCACATGCAATTGAATTAAAATTTCCAAAATTTCATTGTCGATAAAGTCAACACTTCACAACTCTCACACTAATTCTGCTGCAATCTTATCACATCCGGTGAGAACTTTCACAAATTCATTTTCACAAAGAACTCACCCTTAAAATGTGTTTGCTGAATATGTCAACTTTGAGAACTATTGTTTATTATTAGGCAAAGCAATGATTCATCATTTTAACTCTTGCTTTATTCTCACTTTTTCTCCATTTAATTCTCCATTTAAAAACCAGTAACTCCACTAATTGAAAATCTGATCAACGTTTTTCTCTACCTAAGCCAGCACATACATATGTTAAAGAGCAAGTTTTCAAACTTATTTTCCATTTCTTTACAAATTTATCTAAAAAGATAAGTACCTAAATAACTATGTCTGCTAATTTTCAACAAAACCCAGCATTTCTTTCCAGCCCGTTAATGCACAAAGAAAATCAAGGGACAAACTCTTTGAGGAGATATTGACGGGCTGCTTCAGAGGTGCTGATCCATGCAGGATACAAAAGGATGACCTTTCCCACCAGTGTCAGCTTAGTAGATTTGTTACCCTGCATGCACCCATCAGTATGTGTTTTTCCCTTCATTAAAAATAAATCATATATATTTAAAATATTTTTACTGAATATTTTACTGTAAGTTATAAAATTAATGAACAAAGATCAGCATCTAATCAAATTGCTAAATTATTAGTGCCCATGCTTTCCAATTTAAAATAAAGAGCAAGGTTAGCATTCATCTCTCAACTAGTCATTCTAGCATACCCTTCTGGAGTGTTAAAACTATTGAGCATCATTCAGTATCTTTTTCACCTTGCCAGTTTCTTTTTAAGCCCCCAGCAGGTTTGACCATAACTATAGCATGGAGTATTACCAAGTTTTTTTTCTTTAGATAGACTTTAAATTAATCCTCCAGCAATTTTGTCTTTTTAATTGTGATTTTCATTCCTGGTCAATATATTTATTTGTTTGTTGGTGCAACATTTTCTGGTTGTTTGAAGAGTTCATTTTCAATGATACCTACAAGAACAGTGATGTTTTATGCAATTATTCTCAAGATTTTTAACCGATGAAAGATTTCAAGGATTAGATGTTTGGCGGTTCCACAATATTATGTCTCATATTTTAAATATGCCTCTAAATACATCCTACTACTTTTAGACGGCAGCTACCTGGTACCAGTTCAGTAGTAAAGAGAATGGTCTATAATCTTTTTCACCATCAATTTCATTGGTAAGACATCTCTCCGACCTTTACTGATTTCTGGATATACTAAAAATTTTAAATTATCTTTTCTATTTTACCCAATATCCAGCTTCTGATCCAAACTTCCTATATCAAATCACCTAATGCATTTCCTGTTGGAAATATAATTTTTAAATTATTATACTTTAAATGTATAAATGAAAATGAATGGTAACATCACGCACACAGTACAGATATTTTGGTACTTATTTGCTATTGCCAGGAAGTAGAACTAAAATCAAGCACTTAAAAACAAAATATATAGTGAGAGTAATTGTTAGAAATTCTTAAACTCTATTTTGGAATCAATGACTTTTTGATTCCAAAGAAATCCTTTTGATTCCAAAAAAATTTTGATTTACATTAGGATGTAGTCTAAAGTTTAAAAACAAAACGCTGACTCCTGCAGTAACAAAATAATTTCTCAAAAGACTAGCTGTGTGGGTCTCTGAGGACACTTGAAGAAATCACTTTTCAGCTTTTCCACTCTGGCAGCCAGTGCCATGAGCAACTTTAGCACACTCTGTTCTTTTCCTAGTATCATGTCCAGATCAATTTCTTGGGACTGCAATGTTGACACCACTTTATTCCCTAAGCACAAAAGTACCAAAGTTTCCAATTAACAATTATACAAAAAATGTTATGCTTTCTGAGCTTACATAGAGCAACAAAATATTCACGAACAAAGAAGCCAGATTTTCTTATTTTCATTGAGTTGTCATGTACCAAACACATTTTTTATTTTGAAATAGTAATAGACTCATGGAAAGTTAGAAAAACAGAACAGTGTACCACGCAGGCTTTACCCAGCCTTCCCTGATGATGCATCTCATAAAGCTGTAGTATAAAGTCATAGCCAGCAAATTGACATTGGCATGTTTCTGTTTTAAAACCTGCATTCATTGTGTGTGTGTCTGTATGTGTAGTTCTGTGCACTTTTTTCCATGTATAAAGTTGTATAATTACCACCACAATCAAAATACAAATTTGTTCTATCATCAGGAAAGAACTCCCTTGGGATAGCTCTTTGTAGTGTGTGCTCCTCCCCCACCACACCTGTCCCTATGCCCTGGCAGCCACTAATCTGTTCTCTCTCTCTGTAGTTTCATCATTTCAAGGGTATTGTATGAATGGAATCATACAGCATCTAACATTGTGAAGTTAACTTTTCTCCATTAAACATAATGTCCTTGGGGTCCATTCAGTTTGTTGCATGTATCATTAGTTTACTACTTTTTATTGCCGAGTAGCATTCTATCGTATGGTTGTACCACTGTTTGTTCAACCATCCACCCACGTAAAGACATTTGAGTAGTTTCCAGTATTTTACTATGTAAACTGCTCTGAACTTTCATATACAGGTTTTTTGTGAACATAAGTTGTCATTTCTCTGTGAAAAATATCCTAGAAGAGTACAATTGCTGGGTCACATGGTACATGCATACTTAGTTTTGTAAAATCTGGAAGACTATTTTCCAAAGTGGCTGTACCATTTTACATTCCCAACAGCAATGTATGAGAAATCCAGTTTCTCTACATCCTCAACAATATTTCTTATTATTTTTTATATTAGAAGTTCTAATAGGTATGTAGCGATGTCTCATCGTGGCTTTAATTTACATTTCCCTGATGCACCAGAGTGGAGGAAATCAGAGCACCACCCAGCCCACCTCATACCACCTTGGTCCACCTTAATGCCAGGCAAGGGCAGAGGCTCTGCTCCCCACTGAGCCCTGACGCCAAGGTGGGTGGGTGTGCAAAGTAAAGAATAGCCTGCTCGCACCTCCTCATTCTACTTCACTGATACCAGCTTGGGGTGGAGGTTCAGCTTTAAGCTGGATCCCACTAACACTAGTCTTGCAGGAATGTGAGACCATTGCTGCCTGCTCCTCTGAGTGGGAGGTAGAATTGTCTCCCCACTCATCTCTGCCAAAACCATGGAGTGTATGCAGTGGGTGAAGTGGACAGGGTATTGTATTGTATTGGTGTTTTTCTAGAGTACAGTGAATATTGTCAAAAAGCTTTTATGTTCTGTTACATTATCTTTTCCTGGTCCTTTGACGAGGGCAAATAGGCTTTTCTTGGAATTATTTTTGTCTGTGCCTATTGATGGTCCATGTTGCAGGCTTCCCCAGTGCCTGTCTGGGATATGTGGAAAGGAAAAAAGCAAAAAACAAAACAGAGAGCTCAAATCTGTGTCGTGCCTCACATCCTGGGGTAACTGGTCACTCTTCCATTTTTATCCCAGCTTTCAGAGTCTTCCAATTTTCTTTATTGTGTTATGTCCAGGGTTTTTAAGGAGGACCTGGAAAGAATTTGCTGGTTCATCTTGGCCAGAACAAGAAGTTCTCTCCAAATTATTTCTTTTTTGTCATGGCTTTATTGAGATGTAATTCATATACCACAAAATTCTTCATTTTAAAGTGTAAAATTCAATGATTTTTAGTCTATTAACAGACTTGTGCAACCATCACCACTATCTAATTTCAGAAAATTTTCGTCAACCCAAAAAAGAAATCCTATGCTAATAGCAGTTACTCACCTACCTGTCCTCCACCCTAAGCCCCTGGGAACTACTAATCTACTTTCTGTCTTTATGGATTTGGCTATTCTGGAAATTTCATATAAATGGAATCATATAATATACAGCTTTTTATAACTGGCTTCTTTTACTTACCATAATGTTTTCAAGGTTCATTCACATGGTAACATGTATCAGTACTTCACTTTTTTTTATTGCTAAATAATATTCCATTGTAAGGATATACCACATTTTTTTCCATTCATTAGGTGATAGGCTTTTGGGTTGTTTCCATTTTGGAACCATTATGAATAATGCTGCTAAGAACATTCAGATACAAGTTTCTGTGAGAATGTAAGTTTCATATCTCTTGAATAGATATCTAGGAGTGGAATTTCTGGGTCATTTGGTAAGTCTATGGTTAACATTTTGAGGAGCTGCCAAATATTTGTCCAAAGTGGTTTCTCCATTTTACAATTCCATTAGCAATGTACAAGGGTTTCAATGTGTTCACATCCTTGGCAACATTTGTTATTGTCAGACTTTTTGATTTTAGCCATCCTACTGGGTGTGAAGTGGTATCTCATTGTGGTTTCAATGTGCATGTCCCTAATGACAATGATGTTGAACATTGTTTCACGAGCTTATTGGCTATTTGTGTGTCTTTATTGGAGAGCTGTCTATTCAGGTCCTTTCCCAATTTTTAATCATATTGTCTTTTATTGTTGACTTGCAAAAATTCCTTACATATAGGGAATACAAATTCATTATCAGATATGTGATTTGCAAATATTTTCTCTTCTTCTGTATGTTATCTTTTTGTTTTCTTGATGGCGTCCTTTGAACTTTTTGACTTTTTGATGAAGTCCAATTTATCTATTTTTTTCTTTTGTGCTTTTAGTGTCATATCTAAAAATCCACTGACTAATTAATGCAAGGTCATAAAGATTTACTTCTACATTTTCTTATAAGCATGTTGTTGTTTCAGGTCTTACATTTAGGATTATGATCCATGTTTAGTTAATTTTGTATATGTTGTGAGATAGGGGGTCTGACTACATTATTTTGTATGTGAATACACAATTTCTCCAACATCACTGATAAAAATTAATAGCTCGTATACACACACACACACACATATATATACATACACACACGTATATATAATGGTTCATTCCTGGGCTCTCAACTCTATTCCACTGATCTCTATATCTATCTTTATACTAGTACCACACTCTCAATAACTGTCTCATTATAATAAGTTTCTGGGCCCCTTACATTTCCATATGAATTTTGGTATCAGCTTATCAATTTCTGCAAAAGAAGAATGCAGCTGTGTTTTGGTAGGGATTGTATTAAATCTGTAGATCAACTTGAGACTACTGCCATCTTAACAATATTATATTTTCTGATCCATAAACGTGATGTCTTTCCATTTATTTAGATCTTCTTTAATTTCTTCCAATAATGTTTTATATTTTCTGGTGTACAAGTCTTACACTACTTTTGTTAAAATCAGTTCTATGTATTTTATTCCTTTTGATGCTATGGCACATGGGATTTTCTTATTTTCAGATTTCTCATTACTAGTGTATAGAAATACAATTTATTTTTGTATATTGATCTTCTCTCTGAAGTCTTGCTGAATTCATTTGTTAGTGCTAATATTTGTGTGTGTAGGGTTCCTTAGGATTTTATACATATAAGATCATAGCATCTGCAAATAGACATAGTTATACTTTCTCCTTTCTAATAAGGATGTATTTTATTCTTTTTCTTTACTAATTGACATGGATAGAACTTCCAGTACAATGATGAATAGAAGTGGCAAGAGTGGACATCCTTGTCTTATTCCTAATCTTAGAGAAAAAGCATTCAGTCTTTCACCATTAAGTATGATGTTAAATGTAGGTTTTTCATAGGTCTCCTTTATTGGTTTGAAAAGACTTCCATTTTATTCCTGTTAGTTGAGTGGTTTTTTTGTCATGAAAGGGAATTGGATTTTGCCAGATTCTTTTTCCGCATCTATTGAGACAATTGCGTGATTTTTGTATTTTATTCTATTGCTATGATGTATTACATTGATTGATTTCATATGTTAAACCAACTTTGAATTCCAGTAATAAGTCCTACTTGGTCATGGTGTACAATCCTTTTTATATGTTCTGGCTTCAGTTTGCTAGTATTTTGTCATTGAGGATTTTTGCATCTATATTCATAGTGGATATTGCTCGGTAGTTTTTTTGTGATGTCTTTGTATTGTTGTGGTATGAGGGCAATGTTGGTAATATTGGCCTCGTAGAATGAGATGTGAAGTGTTCCCCCAGCCCCTTCTATTTTTTGAAGAGTTTGTGAAGGATTGGTGTTAATATCTCTTTAAGTGTTTGGTAGAATTCAATAGCAAAATCATCTGTGCAAAAACTTTTAGGAGTGAAAAAATATTGTCTTTTTAAATATAAATCTTCAAGTAAAATTTTCATTCCAGAAAGGTGTGTTGAGTTTATAATATGAAACGTCACTTCCATTTTCATTTCAGAAGCATGAATGTCCTTCATTATTGTTTTGTGAAATCATATACCTTCTTACAAAAGGGGCATAACTTTGAGGTGAATTTTCGTTCTGGCACCAAAGACCGATGTTCTGTTTGTAGTATAGCATTTCTAATAGCTTCTTATCAGTACTTTATCAGTCAAGATCCAGTCAGGAAAACAGAAACAACAGTAAGAATTTAAACACATAACAATAGGAAATTGATAACAAAGTTACTGGAATCGTGGAAGAACAAACTGGTGATGAAGTCTAGAAGAGTAAGAAGGAAGAAGAGATAATTCCTGGTGATTAGGAGCTGCTAATGCTCCTGGCCTGGAGGACGCACTTGATGCTGCATTGTTGGAAGCTCTGTCAGTGCTGATTCTGGAATGCTAAGTAAGGACCATTTCATATAAAAAGTGTTGCTTCCTTTCAGACTCTACAGTCTGAAATCAACTCACCTCCACTGCCATTACAGCAACTACCAGCAATTACCACAGGTAGGAGCTGCAAGGCAGAAGAGTCTCTCTTCCCTTACCACTTCTGATCTCCTGCCTGTACCGAAGGAGCCTGGGATATATAATTTGTAGTCTCCCAGCCCTGGCCGTACACAGTAGAGTAGATGAAGGCAAGTGAGAAAATCCAAAATGCTTGTGCAATACTTATTCTGAAATTAAACCTTTGATTTAAAATGACTTAAACAATAAGAAAAATGATAGTAGATGGTTTCTGTTGAGTGACTTTCTGATTACTCCAATAATTATCCTCAATATGTAGCAGGGTCATTTATTTATAGTGCTCAGTAAAATCAACAAAAAGGATTTAGGAGCTTAAGTTGGCAAAGGGCACTACATAGAAATTTCAAATGGCTAGAGAAGAGGACAAAGAGATTTGAAGATTTTTCCAAATTTTATTCAGGACATTAACTTGTTCGTGTGAAAGAAGAAAGCAAGGAATAAGTCTTTCATCATGACAGAACTCAATCCATTCCAAAAAAAAAAGAAGAAGAAGATTGAGTAATAAACCATTCAGGATTATTTTCTAAATGACATTTCACTTCTGCACCCTAAGGTCATCCTAAATTAATATATGAAGCCTAAAAATATATTCATTCACTTAATACTTCTTTTCTAACTCTGTAATTTACTCTAAAATGTTCATGGCTTACTAAACAAGGCTTCCATAATTATTTAAATCCCAAGCCCATGTCAAGAGAGAAAAAAATATAATAGGGGCAAAATCTAATTGAAATCTTGTCATTTAAAATATTTTTTTAACAGTTCTTCAACTGTCTTAAATTTTAAAAAGAGCAAAGAGAAATTTTCGGAATAAAAAGAAGGATGGCTTTCAAGAGATTGTAATGAAGTGGTTGGATTTTCTGGTTTCCGTCTGAGATTGGGGTCAGAGCCTTTTAAGTCTCATAAAGTACAAGGAAAAGGCAGATCTGGTTCTAAATCACACCATTGTCATCATCCCCAAATTCAGACAGTACGTGTCATGCAGTGGGGGCACAGACACACAATTTTAGCAACCAGAGGCATAAAATAAAGTGGGTGTCCTGGGAAACCATATAGGCAGGGAAAACAGTGAGGCATACACCATCGCATTGGCCTGCATCTCTCACGGAGGCATGCTGAGCGGGGAGCAGGACATGTCATGGAATGGGCTCTAGGAGAAGAATCTCACTGATTCTGCCATTCTACATATTGATAGAGACAGAGGGGTAGGAAATGGCCATTTGATTTTGACAGTGTACCAAAGGGAGCTTATTTTAACAGTGTCATGGGACATTAAAAACATAGCCTTGTCGGAAAGGGGGAGCCCCAGAGCTCACGCACTGCCATCAGCCTTTTCTTTTATCAAGCTGACTCAGACCAGTATCCAGCCAGCTACCAAAAGGGGGAGGAAATGAGCTACCAACCCCAGCCATCTCGAGTTGTCTCTCCTTATTGTATTTGTGAACTATAGCAGCTGGGGAAAGGAGAAAGAAGAATTTAGAGAATTTTGGAGGATTTAGTAGCAAATAGGCACTTACTCTTTTGACTGTAGGAAAAAATGTTGTCATATTGTAAAATGGAAAAAAGTAATGAGATCACTTATGTGTAGCAAAATCTTTTTGTATTTTCTACCCACAAATATGTGTAAAGAGAAAACAAATTTTAAAAGGTATAAACTAAATTATCTAGTTTGTTTAGTCTTTCAAACAATGCTTGTCTTTTAGTGTCCTAATTGGAAAGTCAATTGAATTTCTAAGGAATAAGGAAATATCTTTTTTATCTTATAAATAAATCTTCCTATTCACTTAAATTATATGTTATTTGTTAGTTTCATTGTGTTTAATGTATTAACTTATTTTAGATAATAGACTATAAAATATTGAGTTACTCATCTTGACCCTGATTAAGAATTACAGTTCCTGAGGAAAATGGCTCCAATAGCATATTTATGATGACCATACATGTGGGGTTGCTAGATTTAGCAAATATAAATACAGAATGTCAAGTTAAATTTGAATTTCAGATAAACAACAATCAGTTCATAAGGACCTTATTATTCTTTGAACTGATTGTTAACACAAAGATAGACGGATAGACAGATGGTAGGTAGATAAATGATTGATAGGTAGATGACAGATAAACACGATATTTGGGACACACATATACTACAGCTTTTTTGTTGTCGTTTGATACTTCCTGTAGGAGCATGAGAGGATAGAGGAAAGAAAGAAAAAAGAAATATTTTAACACCAGAAAGCAAAGACCAAAGGAAGGGCTAACCAGAACTAATGATAAACTGGTTGCTTTGAAAAGCAGGGAAAGTTTTAATGGGAGTCTGAGCTTAATGAGAGCTCTTCATTGTAGCAAGATGGTACTGATGTGTATTTCCCAGACTTAAAACTCTGCAACATGCAGCTCAGAAGAAAATGAAACAGTATCCAAGTCAAAAGGATTTTGGAAAGGAGAAGAGCCGACAGTTTAGAGTAGGATAAACCAATAAAGTAGTTATAAACTGATTGTTAACAACAAGATAAAGAAATTGCCAATTAAGAGAATAGAAGCTAATTATAAAATAAAATATTTTTCCATTGTAAAAAGCTCATTTTGTAAAATTTGAAACTGTTAGAGAAATATAATTAAAAACACAAAGATTTCCCAACCCAAAAAGGTAATAAAGAAAGCACTTTTATTATTGAATAATCATTAAACAGAATGTAATGCATATCATGGGGAATCTGCTAAGAGATTGCAGACAGAAGGTTGTCTCATTCTCTTATATAGTCAAGCTGATAAAATCTATTATACACATGTTTTCAAGATAATAATAACTAGTCCTCAAGTAAGAGGACTGGACAGCACCATTTTCACACACAGTTCATCCTAAATTCACCTGGTCATTGGGGTGGCCATCTGTGTTAGCTAACTGACCTTATCCAGAGGAAAAATAAACTTCTCATATTTTTACAACAGAAGATAGTTTTGCAACTTGGAGCAAGATGCCCACTAAAGTTAGAATCCTGCCCGCCCCCCACGCCCACCCCCACAGAAACTGGGAGATAGGGGTGTGCTGTCTCCTTTGATATTTATATTTCTTTGTGATTGTGTGTGTGTGTGTGTGTGTAGTGGGTGGCTTAAACAACAATTTTTTTTCCCACAGTTCTGGAGGCTGGGAAGGCCAAGATCAAGTGTCTGGTGAGGACCGGACCCTCCCTGATTCAGACTTCCAGGTTCATTCTTCATGCTGTGTCCTGATATGGCAGAAAAATTTGATGTTTATATTTCAAGGAGATGGTTCCCAGATCTTTGAGAGAGATGTCCCTAGGTTATATAGCTGACTAAGGCCTATCTGGGCTTCAAGTCTTCAAAAGGATTTATACATACTTCAAAGAGGAAGTACTTTTATACTTATTACAAGTTTTCTAAAGTAAAGGTTCTGAAAAAAAGAGGAGGAAAATCTCTTCCTTTTTTTAAATTTGTTTATTTATTTATTTATTTATTTTGAGGAACATTAGCCCTGAGCTAACATCTACTGCCAATCCTCCTCTTTTTGCTGAGGAAGACTGGCCCTGAGCTAACATCCGTGCCCGTCTTCCTCTACTTTATATGTGGGATGCCTGCCACAGCATGGCTTGCCAAGCAGTACATAGGTCCACACCCGGGATCCGGGCCAGCAAATCCCAGGCCACTGAAGCAAAATGTGCGAACTTAACCACTGGGTCACTGGGCCAGCCCCCTCTTCCTGTATTTTTAGCAGAGAAATAAGCCTCTTGTTTTTAAATTGTATTTATCCTTACACAATATACAGAAAAGTTAAGGAGATAACTTGATACTACCTATCCCTAGAAATAATCCCATTAGCATTTTGATATATTTTCATATAATATTTTATATATTATTTTGTTTGTTTTTCATAGTTTTAACTATACAATATCATTATTTTATAATTATTTATAAAAATAAATTTATAAAATTTTTATTATAAATTTTATAAAAATTTATAAAAATACATAATTTTATGTCTGATTTTTTTCTCTTAACATTATCTCATGTTATTATAAATATCACTTTTAAGGGTAATAGTTTAATGTTTACATTATGGTCCATTTTATATAATAGATAATATCTTGGTGAGCAAAGCTTTTATTCTTTCATGTTTGCTATCATTTCCTTTTGAAAGATTATTAGGAATAGAATTTCTTTTTTCTTTTTACGATTTTATTTTTCCTTTTTCTCCCCCAAGCCCCCCAGTACATAGTTGTATATTTTTAGTTGTGGGTCCTTCTAGTTGTGACATGTGGGGGGGCCACCTCAGGATGTCTTGATGAGCTGTGCCATGTCCACACCCAGGATCCAAACTGGCGAAACCTTGGGCTGCCGAAGTGGAGGGCGAGTCCTAAACCACTCGACCATGGGGCAGGTCCCGGAATAGAATTTCTGAGTAAATAATAATGAACATTTTAAAGCTTTTAATAGATGTTGCCAAATGGCTACCCTTTATTTTTTCTAAACAACACAATATGTTTTATCCAACAGTTTTTCTCCCCTTGTTCTTCAAGCAATTGTACAGTCTCTATGATTTTTAAATTGACTTTAACAATTCCTTCCTCTTATTCCAATTAAATACTCCAAAGTTTTCAAAACCACTGAGAAACAGGAAAAGAACATCACTGTCATTCTTTTTCCCCTTTTTTAAGGAGAGCCCAACCCTCCGCCCTCATTGGAAACACAACGAGCCAGCACTAACAGCCCAATAACAGCTGTCCAAGAGGAGAAGAGAAGGAATCCCAGATGAACCTCAGGTTGCCTTCAACTGTGCCTTACAGCCTTAAAGAACACTAATTTTCTAGGCATATAGAGAAACAGATTGCTCAACCGCATATTAGTAACCAAAAGATGGCTTTTTAAATAATCTATTTGCCTGTATTGCAGATTTTTCTTGCTGTGTTCCTGATTGTCATGTTTACCCCTGAAACCTGCTAAAGTAAACCCTGGAGACTCCACTGACCTGAGTCCCTGAAGCAGCCACTGATGTCCTGTGATCAACAGATAAAAAAAATATGTCCCTAAAACAAAGCATGTTTTTTCTCTTTCCCCACCCACCCCTAGCTTTCTCACTTTTGTCAGCTGTTTGAAAGCTCTAATTAAAGCCACTGTGTTTTGACACACAGCCAGCTCCCAATAGGTTTAATTACAAGTCATCCTGCAATTAGAGACTCAAGACCGGGTCCCAGCTTTCAAAGTTAAAGCAGTGAATAACAGGCAATATTTGATCAAATTCAGCACTGGTTTTCTGGCAGAGAGATGAAAGGGAGGGGTCTGTAATTTTTTTGTTAATATACAGAACATGTCTCCTCTTTGTCACAATGATTATGTTTTAAATTACCCCAGGTCCCCTGTAATTAACAACAAAAATTAATTAAGCACTATCTTCACATACTACTAACCAATGAATAAGTTATCAAACGTGAGATACTCTGGAAGCACTTCATCACTGTATCAAACCCAGTCCATGAAGTGAAAATGCTTTTGTTCACAGAAAATAGAAAGGATACTTGGCCAGGAATATTGAGGAGCAAAGTATAAGAACTATACAGCATTCTCCAGGACTTCAGGATATAGATGGAGAAATAAGATATTTACACATGAAATGGTAACTAAGGTAAACATCACATGGAATTGAATAGAAAGTATAATGATATACCTAATATTTCTATAACTTTTTAGAGTTTACAAAGTTTAACCTTCACAACTCTGTGAATTTGGTATTATTACCACCATTCGGTGGATGAAGAAATTGGGTACTTTCTCCAGCAGAACTTTGCCACTCTTCTAAAATTCTCTGTCGGTGGAGATTAGGTTTGAAGGACTCACTAAAACGGTTCTTACAAATTTGACACCAGTCACTTTTAGAACAATATATGGAAGGAAGATATACCAGGATGAATAAGATTAATTAGGATTCTGAAAATGTTCTCAATGCTTAAATAGAGAGACAGCCACTTGCCCAAGATTTTACTTCTAGCAAGAGACAAGGTCTGACATCAAATTCATGATTCTGAGTATTCTAGACAATTAAATGTCCAGAAGATCAGATTTGGAGCATGGCCTGATCAGGGGAGTGTTCAAGACAGACGTTGAGTTTGACCTGCTCTAGGCACATAGGTCATGGTAAGTGCAAGTCAAGTTTGTTGGCAAAGGCATGGCAATGGGAATTCTTGAGGTGTCCAGTGTAATTTGCAGGACAGCAAGAGGACCAGCTTGCCTGGAGGGGAGGCTTCAAGTGAAGCTGGAATGATAAGGCTAAAGTGTTTATACTTCATTCAGTAAACCAATGAGTAACTAATGAAAAGTTTGGAACAAGGGAGTGACTTGATGTCTTTGAAGAAAATAACAGTAGGCTTCAATAAGTGTCAGAAGCGTTCTTTCTTTTTTTTTATAAGTTACTTCTGGGAACTCAGGACTGCCATACTAAGACAGAATAAATGTTCAGACCACTAATCTTGGCAAAAATGTTACAAGTATCATGGAACTGTCAAAATTCCTTCACGGAATTGGACATTCCAATTCTGTTTGATAGTAGCTAAAGGATATCCACTAATGTCAATTGCTTCTTTGTACCAATGCCTAGAAATTCTAGGAATCATTTTTTGGATAGGAAATGTGGGTCATTATCATCTCTAACAAATAGTTTTTGTTTTCAATGACTTTGAATATTGTCTGAGGCACAGTGCTGTTTCTCAAAAGCCTTGAGATTCCCAGGAAACTGGGAAGAGGCATGGTAGAGAGGAAGTGAATATCATAACAGTGACAACTGGTTTGGAGTCCGTAGGGCGAAGCCTTAAGACCTATCACGGATTCAGATCCAGGGCTAGGAAACATTGCTTCTTTGTCTTTCTTTTCCAGGTCAGACCTGAAATTCTTAGCTTCTATCTTGCTGAGGCAACAAGATAAAGACCTATACCACTGGTACTTTCTCCAACAGAACTTTGCCACTCTTCTAAAATTCTCTGTCAGTGAAGCTTAGGGAAAACCTATGGGTTTGAAGGATTCACTAAAATTGTTCTTATGAATTTGACACCAGTCACTTTCAGAACAATATATGGAAGCAAGACACACCAGAATGAATAAGATTAATTAGGAGTCTGAAAATGTTCTCAATGCTTAAATAATTGGAGATAAATGTTGAAGCAATATAATAGAAAGTTATCCTTTCATTCCATTCTCTGATTCCACATTTCTTGATATTTTAAGGACATGTAAGATTTATTTGTTCTTATGTGGATCTTTAATAGCTTGGTATAATTGGTACCCACAGATAAGATTATAATTTCTATGGCATTATTTGACTCTTATAATTAAGAGGCAGTCATCACTACACCAAGTCAACCTATGTTTATTAAGCTTCTGTGCACCACCATTTTAGCATCATCGAAAATTGGTCTTTCGCCCTCAAGTATCAAAACTTGATTAGAGAGAAAAATGCCCAATCCTTTGAAGAATTTCCAAAGTTAGCAGTCACTGGGCATAAAACAATATTGTAATAGCACAAATTAAATATATACATACATACATAAAAATGTTAGAGTGGAAATAGACTAGAAAGATTGAGCAATAATATTTCTGACCACAGATTGTGACTACATCCCAGCCAGCAGATGGAGAGTTTCTCAAGGTCCCAGGCTTTGCCAAGCCACATTCTATGACTTATAAGAAATAGGTCACCTTTGCTCAGCCTGACTAAACTCTTGTGACATCGCTAGTCCTGGGAAAAAAAAAAAAGAAAATGATTTCTCTATCACAATTACCCAAAATTCTCAGATAGATGAAGAAATTTCTCCAGATTCATAGAAATCCATGGAAGATTAACAGTTACTTTAACAAACTAAAAGATCCAAAGAAATACTATGCACAATCATTGGAGAATAAAATACCTCACTTATTTCATTCAACTAATATTTATTGAGCACCTTTATGTGCTGGCATTGTAGGTCTTGGCAAATACAACCATGAGCAAAACTGATCAAATCCCTTCCTTCAATGCTTACAGTCTAGTGGAAAAAGAGAGACCAAAAACAAATATATAAATAAAAGATGTAGGATGCCACATGGTAATAAGAATTTATGTTGGAATATGAAACAGAGAGGATGGGGTGTGCTGGAGTGGGGATTCAATTTAAACAGAGTGATTAAGGAGGCCTCATTGAGAAGAGGATATTTGAGCAAAGACCACAAGGAGGGGAGAGGGTAAACCCTATGGGTAACTAGGGAAGAGTGATCCAGGTAGAGGGAATAACGAGAGCAAATGCCCTGAGGAAGCATGGGGTCTAGTGTGTTGGAGGCACAGCAAAGAGGCCAATGTGGCTAGAGAAGAGTGAGCAACAGAGGAAGAAACAGAAAAGAGATGAGAAGGGTCATGGGGAGTGAGGTTGTGTAAGGCCTCTGAGATGTTTTAAAGACTTACACTTCCACTCCGAGTAAAATAGAAAGCCATTGCGGAGCTTTCAGAAGAGGAACAACATGATTTAGACATGTTTTAAAGGGATTGCTCTGACTGCTGTGTTGAGAACTTAAAAAAAAAAAAATCTAAACATATAATTCTCTTTTGCCTTGAAAACAAGGAGTCCATAAAAGTATTTTATATCAGTTGAAAAAAAGATGACGTCCTTTGTACAAAGACGTGGCTAATTCATCCTCACTTGGGAATGTGGCTGGAAAATAGTGGTAAGTTTGAACTGATCCACCCACACTCTCTAACCTCACTGCCCTAGTTACCAGTTGTACCAGCTGAGGAGCCAGCTGGTCAGGATTAGGTGCTTTGTCCCCACACTGAGGAAGGAGAGGAAGCTGTGGGCTTCAGGAGATTATTATTGGCAGGTGCAAATCGAACTATTTATCTCTCCTCTTGCTCCTACTAAGATGAAAATCAGCTTACTCTCAAAAACAAATGAACAGTATTTTTATTAATAAAAATAAGATTACTTTGATAACGTTCTCTAAAAAATATAGCACACAATCATCAGAGTAAAATGCAAAATTCCAAACCTGACATTCAAGGCTTCATCCACACAGCCCTGTTCTTTCCCATATTTTCTATTTTTCCTCAACACAGATCATGACCTTTAGCCAAACCAAATAGCTATTTTCTGTCTATTTGCTCATGCTATTTGCTCCACCTAAAATGCTTCCCTAACTCCCATTTCTCCTGGTTCAAATCACACCCAAAATGAAGTGAAAAAATGAAGTTGAAAGAGCAAGAACTTAAAATGAGGAGCCCAAGGTGACTAGTTGTTCAACTTGGGTCCATCATTTAAACCTTCTCAGCCTGTTTCCTTATCTGCTTTACATACTTCACAGAGTGTGTTATACACCAACTGGATGATATAGTGAAGGTCCTTAGAGATTACAAAAATAAAAACACCAAATTAATTTATTTAGGCAATGAATATTTCTTTCATTGAAAGGGAAAGGTTAAGAAGAATAGAGGAAATGTGGGAGGACGCATGAATAAGAAAGCACAGTGCTAAGTGCCGTCATGGAGGGGGTCTATGGCTGCCTACGTTTTTCCCTTCGGGGGAGGTGGATCTGGATTCTAATCAACTCCCATCTCCTCATCTGGCTGCCTGTCCATAATAGTAAACCTGTTTCCTTGCCACAGGCCTAGTGTGTCAGGTTTTTTTTTTTTTTTTCTTTATTGGCCGCACTGTGCAGGGGGTAAACGAACCTGTGTTCAATAACATTCAGTAACACAAGGGCTGAGGTCAAGAACCTGGTCCGGGATCAGGAGGTCTAGGTTTGAAGCCCAGCTTTAAGGATGCTGTGCCCTGATTCCTCCCTAAGTACTGAGTTACTGTGAGCCTCACTATTAGACTGTGCGGTAGGGAGTTAGGGAGGACTCTGAATCCCTATTGGCTCGTGAGCAGGAAGAGCCTGCAGCGCCTGGAGCACTGCGGGATCTCAGAGCTCCCACGGAGCCACGCCCAGAGAAACCCCCTTCCTCTCAGAAACTTGAAATCCTGGGAAGAATTTCTAAACTAAAGTCACAAGACGAAAGGGACAGCACCCAAACTATCTCCCACAAAACTGTATTTCCTGTTTTACATGAATCAATAAGTTTCCTGTGAGATCGAGGACTTCAGAGTTCTCAGAGATAGCCCTGAAATTGAAAAGGAATTGTGACTTCCAGGCTGTCAGAGACGTTCTAAAGTTTCAAGCATGGCACTGGTATAAATTATCTGGCTAACTCAAGTAAAAGCAGCAGATTCAGATAAATCTAGGTTAAAAATTTAAATCTCTCGCTTTTTTTTTTTAAAGATTTTATTTTTTCCTTTTTCTCCCCAAAGCCCCCCAATACATAGCTGTATATTCTTCGATGTGGGTCCTTCTAGTTGTAGCATGTGGGATGCTGCCTCAGCGTGGTCCGACGAGCAGTGCCATGTCCGCGCCCAGGATTCGAACCAACGAAACACTGGGCCGCCTGCAGCGGAGCGCGCGAACTTAACCACTCGGTCACGGGGCCAGCCCCTAAATCTCTCGCTTTTTAATCTGGATTGTTTAGTGTGGAAGTAACTCAGGAATTTAGAACATTCAGGATATGTGGGCATAGGCCAGGGCCTGGGGTTAGGCCACAAGGGCAGGGAAGTGGATTTCCTTCCCAGTAGAGTAGAGAGTTTTCGGGAAAGGTGTTGAGGTGTGTATGTGGGGTCTGCACTTCCCATGGAGCTGGCTAGGAAGCAGGGAGAGTAAGGGTCTGAACCGGGGAAACCCTGGGCCGCCGCAGCAGAGCACGCAAACTTAATCACTTGGCCACAGGACCGTCCCCAAAACTTTACAATCTTTTGACTCATCTCTTTTTACCTTATAATGTAAGAATATTTCTTCTAATATAAACATTTCTGAAAGAGGTGATAGTTGCACAAGCACTTTGTAGCCTCTGAATATGGAGAATATTCATTTAATTTTTTTCCTTCCAGTCCAACAGCGCAATTTGGAAAAGTGTGCTAAAAGCAGTTACAAGATCATATTTGGGCAAAAGGTATTTGACAATTATCAAACTGGCCACAAGAGCGGTATCAGTTTGAGAAGACAGGCCGTTCTGCACATTATCAAAAGGAGGTCAGGATTCAAGGGAACCTGCCAACCATTTTCAGTAAAGTAGTTTGAATTTGAATTTTCCACATGCCTGAGACATAATTTTATTATTGTAAAAGATTATTTTAAAATTGAAGAAAATATATTCCATTATCTATTTCTTGATTTTTATTATGTAAACAATGAAAACATGTATTAAAAAGGCTTAAATAATTATACCAAAGTGCTACTGGTGTGTTTGTTTATGTGATGAGATGTGTTCTTTCCTCTGTTTTCTAAATTTTAGAATTTCTTCTATGATTTAAATAATAAATATTAGGAGGAGGGGGAAGTCCTTGCACCTAGCCATGTCATTCACCTGGAAAAATCTCAGATTTCTAACAATCCAATACTTTCTTTTCTCCTGTCTATTAGGACTACTGAGCAAGCTAGAGGAGATTCTACACCGCTGGAGGTTAGTGTGTTTCCACAGGGGGCAACCACCAAGTTTACCTGGGCCTCAGTGCCTGACACGCCTTTGGTCTTCCCAAGTCATCTCTCTTCCACTGCCTATGGGCATTTCAGTCCTCCACTTTTCCTAAACCCTAGACTTCACAGCCCCTCCTTATTGCAGCAATTTATCTCATCTCATTTTTAATTGAAAGAAGGAAAAAAGAAGTCATTCTGTAAGAACAGGATCAGCTTTCTCCCCACACTCATGTCAAGCCACCCAGCCTTGACCCCCTTCTCTTGTCAAAGACTGACTCTTTCTCCTGTGTCCTAGATGCTACCACTTACTCCCTGAAGGACTTTCCCTCCATCCAACATCCCCTCCCTTGTTTCTGTATTCTATATCTTTCCCTCTGTACAATCTCTTTCCCACATGTCTTTAAATATGCTCTCTTTAAATCATGTCCCCAACTCAACGTGCCCCATGCCCCAAGCCTTTTTCACAATCATGACTCCTATAGAGCTGTTGGCCTCAAAGCCATTTGTTAATTTACAGCATTTTGATGTGCACGCACATTAGCGCTATGAAATTACCCTTCCCAAGGGTCATCAATGATCTCCTTGTTGGAAATAATTTGGAAAGTTATCAAATTATACTCAACGTCTTTGCAGCCTTTAAAGCACTTGACGTTGCCTTTCATCTTGAAAGATTCTCTTCCCTTGGCCTCCATGACATGCAGGTTCTCTGTTTTCTTTCCAGACCTCTGGCTTCTCCCATTCAATGTGCTTTTTCTCTTCCTCTGATCTTCCCTTAACTGTAGGTGGCCCACAGTTTTCAGTTCTTTTCTTTTCATACTTTTTATATTTTTCCCAGGAATCTCATTCACCACTATGGAATTGATTAATATCTTTATTCCAGTTTTTTTTTATTTTTTCTTGCTCCCTATATATGCATTATGACATCTTACCCTAAAGATATTTCTTCACACATCAGAGGCACTGAATGGGACAGAAGATCCTGCAACTCAGTAAGCATCCAACTGAGTGGGTGGATGGAGGTGTAGCGGAACATACTAGCCTTCCTGTGAGAAGGGACAGAGGAAAGGAGAATTTTCACTGGTACCCTAACGAAGCAGTCTCTCTTGTGGTCTCTAACCTGTTCTAGACAAAGGAGACTGAAGAGGTTATATTCTCTGCTAGAAAGCCCCTTGCTGGCAAATCCCACCACGAGGATATCTAGTGTCATTTCTTCCTAGACATAAGCAGTCATTACAGGAAACACTCACTGGAGCAAGAAAAGGTCTCTATAGGTACTATGCCTTCAAGCTATTCATTAATTTATTTAACAAATATTGAATGTCTTCAAAAACTTTTACAATCAAGTGGGAGGACACATATTAAACCAGTAATTACTATGCCTTCAGGCTATTCATTAATTTATTTAACAAATATTGAATGTCTTCAAAAACTTTTGCAATCAAGTGGGAGGACACATATTAAACCAGTAATTACTATGCTTTCAAGTTATTCATTAATTTATTTAACAAATATTGAATGTCTTCAAAAGCTTTTGCAATCAAGTGGGAGGACACATATTAAACCAGTAATTACATGAGTCATTATTTAATTATATTCTATTAAATGCTCTGAAGGAAAAATACAGGCTATTGAGAGTATGTAACAACAGGCCTTGCCTGATCTTGGGCGTCAGGAAAGGCTTCCCTGAGAAAATGCCAGTTAATTGAGAAATAGAGGATGAGTAAGAGTTACTTAAGCAAACCGATGGGGAAAGTGCCTTCTAGGCAAAGTGATTGTAAAGCTTGTCATGAAGATTGATAAGTTATAAGACTTGAAAGTAGGTGAGTGTGGCTGGAGTTTATTGACTGTAGGGAAGCAGAATTTGCCACCCCAAAATGTGTCTGTTTGGGTTAATTATGTTTAAGAATAAAAGATTCAGGAAGAAACTTTGACCTTCCCCCTAACTGCCTAAAAGAATTTAAGAGAGGATCCCGTCAAGATGGTGGCGTAAGCAGACTCTGAACTCATCTCCTCCAATGAAAACAACCGGGTTACAATAATTTTTGGAAACATTACCCTGGATTGAAAACTGAAAACTGGATAAAAAGAATCCCCACGACAAGGGACAGTCCTGACTAAGGCAGAAGAGGCAGAAATTCCTGCTGGAGAGGGAAAAAGCCACCTTCGGGAGCAGTGGAGCTTCTCAGCTGGCCAGGCAGGAGCCACCCTAAGGTACGCAGCCCTCCCTGAAGGAGTGAGGTCGAGAGCAGGGGCCAATACTTCTGTAAGCATCCTTCAGACTCAGCCAAACTGAGATGGGGGCCTTACTGTCTGGCTTTGCTGGCTATTAACTGCAGCAAGGGTACCCCGAGAAAAGCTATCGAAAGCTGAAAAGACCAGGGTCTTAAAGGGCCCATGCACAAACTCACTCATTGCAGCAACCTAAAATCACCAGAGAAAAGGCTGACAGTCCTTTGGTGAAACAAGACTCACCTGGTGTGTTCTGGGGGCATCTTGGTGAGAGGAGGGACCTCTCTGGAGACTGAGACATTGGTTGGGGCCAATGTTCTGAACTGGTCCAGGCATGCTGACACAGACCCCAGTGAGCGCCATTGAGGTTCATCCCTTGGCCTGTTAGCCCAGGAATCTGCCACACCCACTAGAGCACAGATTTAATCCAGTTCAGCCAGGGCAGGCAACCTGCCCTAGGGACTGGCCCCACCTAACAGCAAGCCCTCAGGCTACTTTTCAGCCTGCATTGACTGGGTGCCTTGATCATCTACAGGCAGGCAAGGGTGTCTGCCTCTGTGGAGCAGGACCTGTGTGAGGACCAGGTGAACTGTGGGGGGCATTGGTGGAGAGGTGGGGGTCCCTGCAGTGTGGCATCGGGTATGCTTCAAGGGATGGAGAAGTGTACATAGACCAGGACTATGTTGACAGTGTGTGTGGTCCTGTGGGGGGTGAAGCTTATCAGCGGCAGAAGACCTGTGCTTCACAAATAGCCATAAAAAGGATCAGCCTGCCTTCCAAAGCCTGAAACAATTGAGTGCTTCCATGCCTACGGCCAGCCCCACTCAGCTGCACTCCTAAGAGAACTAACAACATCTGTAGGCCTGAGGCCTATAGCTACTTTAAGCCCCTGAGCCTAGCAACAAGCTACACTGAGTACCAACCCAATTAAGAGGAAAACTGCAATAGGAGTGTGCTGTTAGACCTTGTAGCCAACAGTGCTGAGGCTCCCCAAACCAGATTTACAATCAGCTGGCCAGGGAAGGAAAGACAAGCTTCCCTGGGTACTTGCAGTGGGAGCAACCCTGCCACAGCAGAAGGACACAAGTAGCCCACAAAGAGGTCACTCGTGTATCTTCTGGACTGGTGAGGAGAGGGAAGCACACTGCTGGGCCTCATAAGCCATCTCATACATAAGGCCACTTCTCCAAGATCAGGAGACATAGCCAACTCACCTAATACATAGAAATAAGCACAGAGAAAGAGGCATAAGGAGGAGACAAAGGAATACTTTCCAAGCAAGGGAACAGGACAAAACCCCAGAAAAAGGACTAAATAAAACAGACACGAGCAACCTACTCAACAAAGAGTTCAAACAAAATATCATGAGGATGCTCACAGATATTGGGAGAAGACTGGATGAACACAGTGAGTAGATCAGCAAAGAACTGGAAGATATTTAAAAAACCAATCAGAAATGAAGAATATAGTACTGTAAATGAAAAATCCACTAGATGGACTCAATAGCAGAGTAGAGGATGCAGAAGAATGGATCAGCGAGCTAGACCAAAGACTAGAAGAAATCACCCAATCTGAACAGAAAAGAGAAAAAAGAATTAGACAGAATGAGAACAGTCCAAGGGAACTCTGGGACAATATCAAGCATGCTAACCTTCAGATTATAGGTGTCCCAGAAGGAGAAGAGAGAGACAAAAGGGCAGAAGATTTATTTGAAGAAATAATAGTTGAAAATTTTCCTAATCTGAGGAAGGAGATGGACATCCAAGTTCAGGAAGCCAGAGAGCTCCAAACAAGATAAGACCAAAGAAGGCCACACCAAGACATATTATAATTAAAATGTCCAAAATTAAAGATAAAGAGAGAATCCTAAAAGCAGCAAGAGAAAGGCCACAAGTGACATATATAGGGAAGCCCGTCAGGCTATCAGCAGACTTCTCAGCTGAGACCCTACAGGCAAGAAGACAATGGTGTCAGGGAAGTGGGAGAATTACCCCCACCACTTTTCCTTAAAGTTCTTATGGCTGGTTAAATAGTCAGAGGCAGGTTAGCAAGAGAAAATCAAACAAAATTTAATAACATGTATACATGGGAGAAACCCAGAAGAAACTGAGTAACTCAGCCATCTGGCTGAGTCCGCCCGTTTAAGAATCCTTAGCTATAGACAAGGAGGACATAGTGATCTGGGACTTCAAAGAGGAGGAAGACGATCTGCATAGAGATGGAATGCAAATTTTGGTTAAACAGGTTTTGCTAGGCCCCAAAAATGGGTTGGTTGGTGTCCTTTTATCACACCTATTTTACATCATACTATAGCTATCACATGATATGAGCTCCTTCCTGGAACAGGCCTTGTATGTTAAAGTCCTTTAGGCAGTTTGAGGGGGGAGAGTCAGATGCTCTTCCTGAGTCTTTTGAGCCTTCATTGTCTTCAGCTCAAAATAGTTTGCATACCAGAGTGGCACATCTTGGGGCAGCCTGCCCACAACCCCATCAATGGCATGATACATTTAAAGTGCTAAAAGGAAAAAAACTACAGCCAAGAATACTCTATCCATCAAGGTTGTCATTCATATTGGAAGGAGCGATAAGGAGCTTTGCTGACAAGCAAAATTAAAGGAGTTTATCAACAAGAAACCAGTTCTACAAGAAATGCTGGAGGGACTTATTTAAATGGGAAAGCAATGACTACAAATAGAGATAAAAAAATTATTATCAAAAAAAAAGGCAATAAAATCACTTGTAAAGGTAAAAATAGAGTAAAGCTAGCAAATTAACTATCTGTGAAGGTAATATGAAGGTTAAAAGACAAATGTACTGGA